>NC_057397.1:15683098-15950201 GCF_019320065.1 Cervus canadensis | reverse complement strand
GTACAATACTGGAAGATGACCTTGAAACTAAGCTTAAAATAAAATAATATGCATTATGCTACAGTAAAGTTCTCCTTTCCTCTCTCCTCAGTCTTTCTTTTTTAAATTGAATTCATTTTTAAATGAAGCAAAGATGAATATTTTTAATGATAAAAGGTACAGTTCACAAAGAAGATAGACATCATAAATCATTAACTAAAAAAACAAAGAAACAAAGATACATAAATCAAAAATCAAAAGAAATGAAGGAAAAAGAAAAATGTTTATAATCATACTGAGACATATTAACATTTCTCTGAGAATACTTTATCAAGTGCAGAAAAAAGTAAAAGCAACTTGAATTATGTCATTCATAATTTAAATGTAATAAATTTCTATTTCTATTAATTTATATTATTCTTATATACTACACAAATATATTTAAAATTTTGTGTCTCATACATTATTATCAGGTGTCCATAGGACATTTAGAAAAACTGGCAAAAAGATAAACAGTACTAAATTTCATAAAGTAAAATTTTTTGTGATTTAATTATACATATACATATATTATTTTTGAAATTATTTCCCATTATAGGTTATTATAAGATATTGACTATAGTTACCTGTGCTACACAGTAAACCTTTGTTGTTTGTTGTGTATCTATTTTTCTAAATTAGAAAAATAGCATTTTATTCATAATAAGTCAAGCGAGTGGAATCAAAATGTCATAAATTTTTAGCTAGGCAAAATTCCTAATTTTCTAAAATAGACATTATTTATATGTATGCATACAGGAGATTTTCTACTTTGTTTAATAAAAGTTTGAGAAAGAACATAAAAAAAGTGATGGAGAAGTTGGAAAACATAAACTAAATTAAATGAGAGCATTGAATATGAAATGGGAAAAGTGAAACAGACTAGATAAAAGTAAAACGTCCTCATATTGTCCAGTTGTTTTTAAATATGGCTGCTCATTAGAAACATATCTGGAACTCCAGTCAAAAGAAGAAGCAATACCTGGACGTTTGTATTTTTTGAAAAAACTCCAAGATAATTCTGATACGCATCTGAATTTTAAAAAGTGATTACAGATTTTTCTATAAAGTGGTAGCTTTGATGATATAGAATTCTATTATTTTTCTGTTGACCAATCATGATAAATGGTATTAAATGAGTAATAGTTACGTAATCACAATAGTGAAAGATGTTTATCAGTTTTCACAATCAATAGCCAGACAAAAATAAAAGATAATTACAATTGCAAGCCATAATAGAACATGATTAGCCTAACAATATAAAATAATTGCATGCAATTTGGAGAGTCAAGCAGAGTGACGGAATTGCATACATGCACATGTTTTCATCTGCTCAGTCAGTCTATGTCTTTTGGTTGGTGCATTTAATCTACTTACATTTAATGCAATTATTGATATGTATGGTCCTATTACCATTTTTGTAACTTGTTTTGGGCTTATTTTCTATAGGTAAATATTTTCCTTCTCTTGTTCCTGCCTAGAGAAGTTCCGTTAGCATTTGTTGTAAAACTGGTTTGGTGGTGAATTCTCTTAACTTTTACTTGTCTGGAAAGCTATTGATTTCTCCATCAAATCTGAAGGAGAGTCTTGCTGGGTAGAGTTTTCTTGCTTGTAGCTTCTTCCCTTTCATCATTTTAAATATATCATGTCATTCCCTTCTGGCTTGTAGAATTTCGTTTGAGAAAACAGCTGATAGCCTGATGGGCATTCCCTTGAATATTATTTGTTGTTTTTCCTTTGTTGCTTTTAGTATTTTATCTCTGTCTTTAATTTTTGTCAGTTTGATTATGTGTCTCAATGTGTTCCTCCTTGGGTTTATCCTGCCCGGGACTCTATCCTGCCTGGGACTCTGTGATTCCTGGACTTGGTTGACTATTTCCTTTCTCACGTTAGAGAAGTTTTCAGCTATTATCTCTTCAAATACTTTCTCAGGTCTTTTCTCTCCCTCTTCTCCCTCTGGGACACCTATAATGCAAATATCAGTGTGTTTAATGTTGTCCCAGAAGTCTCTTAGGCTGCCTTCATTTCTTTTCATTCTTTTTCCTATAGTGTGTTCTGTGGCAGTGATGTCCACAATTCTGTCAACATTTCACACATCTTCTCAATCTTTGCTTCCATTCTTTTTCTGAGATCCTGAATCGACTTCACTATCATTATTCTGAATTCTTTTTCTGGAAGGTTGCCTCTCTTCCTTTCATTTAGTCGTTTATCTGGGGTTTTATCTTGCTCCTTCAAGGAATCTTCCCAGCCCAGGGATCAGACCTACATCTCCTGCACTGGCAGGCGGATTCTTTACCACTGGGCCACCTGGGAATCCACTTGAGTTGGGGAGTAGGACTAACAGGCAGAGGTTGATAAAGGCTGCAGACTTTTAGTTATAAAATAAACAAGGTCTGATGTGCTAACTTTACTATATTTGATAACAATATTCTATAATCAAAATTCACTAAGAGAGTAGAATGTGCTCATTCTCACACACACAAAAAGGTAAAATTATGAAATGATAAACATGTTAACTAATTTGATGGGAAGAATTCTTTTACAATGTATACATATATCAAATCATCACATTGTATCCTTTAAATAACTTAGTTTTGTCAATGATACCCCAATAAAGCTGGAGAAAAAAAAAAGAGATCAGGAGGAAACCTTTGGAGGCGATGAGGTGATGAGTATGTTTATGACATAGATTGTGGTGATGGTTCATGGATATAATATATACTTATCTCCAAACTCATCAAGCTCTATATACTTGAAATATGCTTTTTGTATGGCAATCATACCTCAACAAAGTGATTAAAAAAAGAAACTAAAGAATGGGTGACTATAGATCTAAAGAAGGGAAGTGAACAATGAGATAGGTTAAACTGTGTCTACATAATTTCTAGAATGGATATAAAGCTTAAGATAAATGCAAAAATCATTTTTGAGGACTAGATGCATACTGTAATGAACAGCAATAATATTAAGTAAAATTTTACATGTTATACAAAGAAATATGTGTTTGAGGATATGTACATATTTATATATCCAAAAACCTATTTCAGGCAGACCTGAGTTAAAATCTTAGCTTTACCTTTCAGTTTTGTGTGATCTTGGACAAGCCTCAGTTTTCCATCTGTAAAATGAGAAGGCTGCAAGACGCGGGTCCACCCAGAAGCCATCTCAGCCTTTAAGATGCTGCCCCTTTAAGGAGGGCGGGGTAGCGGAGAAGGTAGCCGCGCCCCCTTCCTCTCCTCGCGGAGCCTTCCAGACCGCCTGTTTCCGGCCTCGCCCCGCCCCCTAGGGGAGGGGCGGGAGCAAAGGGGGCGGGGAAGGAAGATGGTTTACCTGGCGCGGCGGGCGCGCGGCGCGTGCGAACGGCCGGACAGGTCCGCGGGGCTCACTTCCTGGCGTTGCCCCTTCCCCCTCCTCGCCGTTACCCTGTACATCCGGCTCATTTGCCCTCCCCGCTCGCAGGAGCCGTTGCCGCCGCTGCCGCCGCCGCCTGGCTCGTCGCGGCTCCGCCACAGGGGCAGGTGCGGAGGGGTTCCCGGTCCGGCCGCCGCCGCCGCCGCTGCCCCGCTCCGGGCCCGGGGCTCCCCCTAGCGCTGCTGAGGAGCTGCCGCCGCGGCTCGAGGAGGGCGGAGGAACGGGGCTGAGAGAGAGCGCCTGCAGGCTCGCGGGGAGGGTGACTGGTTTATTTTTTTCCCGTTTTCCTCGCTTCTCTCACACCCCTGGCTCGTCTGCTCCGCGACCCCATTTTGGCGGAGAGGCGGGCGCGGTGGGGCCGGCGCCCACCCCGGCGCCCACCCCTGGCGTGCGGCGGCATCTCCGCGGGCGCCCCGGGCCCTTCCTCCGCGCCCCGGGCCGCCCTGGCGCTCATTCATTCGGCTGTGCCTTTCTCCGCCCCTGCCTTCTTCCCCTCGCGTCTCCCCGCGCGTGCTCGCCGCCCTTTCCCGTGCCCAGTCTTGCCTCCGCCCGTGGCCTTTGGCTCCGGGCGCTTTCCCCTCCGGCGTCTATGGCCGTCCCCCGACCCGGAACTCCCACGTCCTTTCCTCCCAGCGGCCGCCTTCCCTCCCGCTGCTGGTCCCCGGATCCACACCCCCTTCTCCCTCGGACTCCACCAGGCCTCGCCCGGACACGCGGCCCTCCTGATCACCTGCCTTGATCTTGGTGCCCCGACCCCTTCCACCTGTGCCACGATACCGCCCGATTCAGGTGTTGCGTGGACCGCAGATCCTTAGCATTTAAAGTCCCGGTTCTCGGTCCTAGGGTGTGGCCTTAGCTGTGTTTCCAAAACACACGTTTCTACTATAATTATCCAAATGCATGACTGTCAAACTGTAGTGGACTTGGCACTTGCTCTGTGTGTGTGTGTGTGTGGTCCTCATGATTATTCTGGGTCACACCAAATCTCTCTCTCTCTCTTTTTTTTCCCTGGAGGAGTGTGTGATTGATTTGCTCTGAATGTAAAATTTGGCCTAGGATTGTTACTCTTTGAACTCCTCCAAGTTCCTTCTCCCGCTGTTCCATGACTGATTTGCAACATTACCTGTTAATACTGTTTGTTGGTGAAGTTTCTTGTCGACTCATCTGTCACCAGCAGTTACTGAATGTCCCCCAGTGTGCAGAATACTGATGAAATGCCTGAATTCTTGCAGTGCTACAAAATGCCATTCTGGAGAAGACAAAGACTTGGGGCATTTGTTTTCACTTTTTCTCCCTTCATGTGTAATGTGGAGAATGTGTATCAGTTGTGTGTTCTTATAGTCTTGCCATTTGGAAGACTGGCATTCCAGAGGAGTGTTTTGTATAGCTCAAGGAATTTCAGTCACTTGGGTGTTCAGAGACTTATTGGAGATCGTTTTAGACTAATGTATCAAGAAAAATAAACTGATCCTTTTTATTCTTTAATTACACTTAATAATAGAAACAGAAGCTCTGTGTCTGGAACAACTTGGTAATTGGGGCTTATTTGATAGCCTGTTTGTAAAGTGTTGCAGTTAACTAAAGCTACCTGATTCAGCATTCATAAAATGAAATGACAGCAGTTTTTCTAATGTGACATTCATAGTTCATAATAATGAACTCCAAGGAAGGTACTTAATCCTGAAGTGCACCTTCCTGCGTGTCAGTTTGATACAATTGCTGTCAATATTAATAGCATTTGTCTAACAGCCCTTTCTTCTGGAGAGGTAGGTACTAAAAAGGTGGTTGGCTGTTTGTCCACTTTCAGGTTTTCGATGACCACTTGAAGCACTAAGATTACTTAACTTGGAGTCAAGATGGCATTTTTTTTTTTTTTTTTTTTTTGGGCAGAGCAATTTTGCTGGGTAATATATATGTTAAATTCTTTAAAACAGGTAGCTACTTGAGAAAAATCTTGTTTTGTAAAATGTAGGATAAAAAGTATGAATTCTAGATTGTTTGATGATTGCATTAAGGCTAGATTTTTCTCTCCTAAGAAAAAATGGTTGATCAAAGGAAGGCATGATTAGTAAATTGACCCTAGTCGCCCCAGCAAAAATTCAGTTTCAGATGCTGAGTGAAACTGAGTGAATGTACTTTATTTCTGATAGATTACAAGTGACATGTAACAGCTAACTTAAGATTTTCTCAAAACTTTCTCCTTCAGATGGGTGAAAAATAGTGTCATTCTTGAGGTTATTTGACTCATTTAAAGTGGTCATTTACCTTTACTTAGTAATTGAGCAGTAGAGACGGATGCTTATTTCATTTAATCCTAGTCTCCTTGGGGAAAATATTGTACTGTCACTTTTATGAAGTTACTTAACTCTTAACTATTAATGCACTCCAGTGTTGGAACATACAATTTACTCTTTTCACTGTTTAAGGAAAACAGCATTTCAGGAACATTTAATCACAGTGTTGGCAGCGCCCACTGTCGCTGTGGTCTCGCCTTTCCTGTTACTCTGTAACAGGGTTTGGCCCAGTGCCTGCCTGTGCAGTGGACATGCAGTCAGTGTTCTGACTAATTGGATGAATGGCAGGTTTGCAACAGTTAGACTGTAGCACTTTGTAATTATGTAGCAAAAGTTTTAGAGAAAAATGTTGATTGCTCTCAGATGCAATTTTCTCTGGTAATTTGTAAGTTTTGTTTTTCAGGGGAAAGCGCGCCCCGCAGTCCCCCACTACCATAAATTACACAGTCGAGTTTCCCCTATTTGAGGAAATCGCAGAGGTCAACACACCGGAGTGCAATGGGTGAGCCTCGCCCTGGGAGAACCACCTTCTTGATAATGGTATCTCCTCTGCCAGGTAAGTATACTTGTAAGTTTTGAGAATTGCTATATATAATTATTTTAAACTGCTTTGAAATCTTTGGGGAGAAACTACAATAGACATATCAGTTTGTGATATGCTTTAGTTCTGTGAAGGGATATGTTCACTGAAAATGGATATTTGTTGTATGTATCTTGTCAACATTCATGATCAATGGTAATTCAGATAATTTCTTGTATATTTAAAGTTTCTAAAAATCAGCATAAAAACTCTTTTGAGTGTGTGAGTTCATCCTATATTATAATCAGTTCACTACATAAGGTTAATTTTCAAGGAGCATTTTTTCATATAGTAGAAAAGTAATGAATCTGATAATGTGGCAGTGTTTACTTAACATTTCAGTGGTGGTGATGATAATGATGTTAATAGTAACTAACACGTAGCTAGTGTGTGCTACTTGCCGGGCAGTGTTGTAAGACATTTAATCTTTACAACACCCTAATTCTAAAAGGTGATCGTATTATAGACTAGGAAACTAGTAAGGTTAGGTAACTGAAGGGACACAGAGATGGAGGACTGGGTCTCTGCTCCTAATTGTTACTCTGTAATAGTGAACACCTCTGTGCCACGTTCTCTATACGACCGTGCAAGGTGTAGGTTAATTCCTAGTTAATTCTTAAGTAGCATTAGCAAAGTAAGGCTCAAGCCGCTTAGGTAACTTGTCCAAGTACTTGCCCAAGTAGGATCAAGAAGGCTGGCATTTCAACGCAGGCCTCTGTGACTTGTAGTCTTCACTAAAATTATTTCAAAGTACTAATTTGAGGTCCTGTATTTTATGTTATATATTTAGAAGGCATACTTAAAACAGCGAGTCTCCAAACGTTTTCACCTGCCACACAGGATGGATAGTGTTCACTCTTCTCTACTGTCTGTGAACATATACGTTACATGGCAGTTGCATATAACATAACACAGGCAGGGTGAGATGTGACCTGGGGAGTCGCCTGGCTGGAGCACAGTCCTCAGATAACCAGGGGCCCCTGTGCATGCACCCAGTGACTCGGGTGTGTCAAGAAGAGTTAATTACATCCTATTTAACTCTACATCAATTTAGGAAGCATAATTCATAAAATCAGTTAAGACACAGGCCTCAGATTTTATGCAGAGAAGGCAATGGCAACCCACTGCAGTACTCTTGCCTGGAAAATCCCACGGACGGAGGAGCCTGGTAGGCTGCAGCCCAGGGGGTCGCTAAGAGTCGGACACGACTGAGTGACTTCACTTTCACAT
Source organism: Cervus canadensis (assembly GCF_019320065.1). Taxonomy (NCBI): domain Eukaryota; kingdom Metazoa; phylum Chordata; class Mammalia; order Artiodactyla; family Cervidae; genus Cervus; species Cervus canadensis. The sequence continues at coordinate 15,942,668 of NC_057397.1, read as the reverse complement.
TTCACTTTCATGCGTTGGAGAAGGAAATGGCAACCCACTCCAGGGTTCTTGCCTGGAGAATCCCAGGGACGGGGGAGCCTGGTGGGCTGCTGTCTATGGGGTCGCACAGAGTCGGACACGACTGAAGTGACTTAGCAGCAGCAGCAGCAGCACCTGTCATTTTATTTAGTTCAATAGACTTTAAAAATAATTCACGTCAGAAAATGTAAAAAACGCCACGCCTCAGGGTGCCTGCCCATGGGGGAAGGAGCGCGCCCAGCTCCTGCAGCATATTCAGGAGAGGCATCCACACAGGGACCTGAGCGCACCACACACTGGCTGGTTCACAGGACTTATTATCCTATCCTAGACGTCCCGGTCCTATTAGCCCTAGCTGCAGGGACCGAAAGTTTCCTCTGCCCCTTCTGAAAATATTAGATAATGTCAGTGCAGGGGAATAATACACTCTTTCTGCATTTCTACCCTGCAGTGCAGCAACTGTTGCTCTTGGGGATGATTGTGCTAATTCTTAGCTCATTAACGCCAAGTACTACATGCCTACACACTACTCTAACCAGAGAGAATGCAAAAGAGAGTGTGATACATCTTTCTGGAGCATTGAAGTTTAATAAGATTGAACCAAGGGAAGAACCAAGGAGTTGGCAATAACTATCCTCTCCCCCACCACATGGAAGACAGAAGTGTGGGGGATGGGGACAGTCCAGTCTCTGAAGTTTCACCCAGCAGGGGAGGAGGGGCAGCCAGGCCAGGGTGGTGCCTCTTCTGGTCGCCCAGGTCCCTGCAGAGCATCCTCTGTGCTGGTCAGGGTTTTGGACAGGAGGCTTCCTGAAGGGGTGGAGGTGTCTACGGCCATACCACCCTGAACGCGCCCGATCTCGTCTGAAGGGGTGGAGGTGCTGGGTTTGAGTCCCATCATCCAGGTGGGAACATGCCCAGGTCCCAGGGGGCTTGGCAGGTCATCCCCTAGGTGTTTCTGGGCTCACTTTTTTACCCCTCTTGCTGGGCAGCCCACAGCAAAGATGTTTAAGGAGACCTCTCCATATTCTCCCAGCCACCCCCTTCTTCTTCTGGGTGAGGCCAGGGGGAGTGACTGGAGACAAATTCTGGGGCTGCCCAACAAGGGTGGAGCTTCCCGCATCAGGCACATCTGGGGGGCAGTGGGTTTTACCGCTCATGTCACAGGTGCCCCTGCTGTCCCGGGTGACGGTGGCATGAGGATCGTGGGTGCCGTGGGCACCACCGGTGTCACGGGCGCCTCTGGTGTCCCTGGGGACACTGGCGCCGTAGGTATCGCGGGCGCCACGGGCGTCTTCTATGTCGCAGGCCCCAGTGGTGTCCTGGGTGCTTAGGGCGCCGTGGGTGAGGCTGGTATCGCAGGCGTCTCTGGTGTCCCGCGTGAAGCTGGTATCACGGGTGTGGCTGCTGTCACGCCCGCCGCAGGCGTCACAGGTGAGCCTGGTCCCGCACGTGTCGTGGCGGTCACCGGCGCGATCGGTGGCTGGGGCGCTGCGGCCATCACGGGTGTTGTGAGTGGAGGGGGCTGAGCTGGGGGTGACGGTCCTCGCCTCCAGGCAGGGTGAGGGAGTGGCAGGCTCTCTGGTCTTCTCCCTTGACTCCTGGTTCTCCTGCTCCATGGTCTCCCAAAGCCAGTCGGGAATAAGCGTGGACACTTCAGGGCTGGCGGGAGGCGTATGTTCTTGGCTGCTGAGGTCGGAGGAAACAGCCGGCCTCACAAAGATGGTGCGGGCCCGCACCTTGGGTCCATTCGAGTCTCTGCCAGTGCTTGTATGCCTGCCCTGGATCTGGTCCCTCGACCAGCCCAGTGTCATCCCCATTGTCACCCCAGGGTAATCTCCATAGGCTGGCGGGAGTGGCCTTTCCAGGCCCACGTTCAGCCAAGGATGATGCCGAACATCATCTAAAGTCGCCCTGTTGGCCGGGTTGAGCCTTAACATACGGCGCATCAAGTCTTTTATCTCACCTGATAGGCCTTCGGGCACACGGTAGTGCCCTGTGCAGATGCAGTCCCGCAGCTCCCGGAAATCTCGTCCCATGAAGGGGGCGGACCCCGTTACCAGGGTGTACAGCACCACGCCGAGGCTCCACACGTCCAGCTCTGGGCCTGTGTAGGGCAGCCCCAGGAAGAGTTCTGGGGCCATGTACTCAAAGGTGCCGCAGAAGGTGTTCAGTTTTTTTCCGGGGTGCCACTGGTCGCTGAGGCCAAAGTCTGAGAGTTTGATCTTGTTCGCCTCCAGGAGGATGTTGCCCGGCTTCACGTCCCGGTGCACCACGCCCCGCCGATGGCAGTGCCGCAGGGCTGAGACCAGCTGGCGGAACACGCCTCGGGCCTCCCCCTCGGTCAGGCAGCCTTGGGCGTCCAGGTAGGTGGCTAAGTCTCCCCCACTGAGGTACTCCATGATTAAAAAGAGAGTCTCCTCGGTGTCTATGATCTCGACGAGTTGGACAATGTTTCGGTGGTTGTTCATGCTTCTCAAGGCCCTGACCTCCTGAAAGAGTTGCCGGAGGTTGGTCTGATCTGTCTTCTCGATGATCTTGATGGCTACCAGTCCCTTGGTGAGACGATGCCGGGCCAATTTCACCTTGGCGGATTGGCCCTCGCCAAGGGTGTGAAGGATGTCATAATTTGCGATACGAGCCATCTTGTTAGTCGAGATGGCTGTGAAGTCCTGCATCCCTAACTACACTAACTACCACTAAGCTATACTAATGACCTAACTATACTAACTCTACCACTAAGCCCTCACTAAGAATGCTAACTGTTCTAACAATACTGCGTATGCTAACCGTGCTATACAGCTATTCTAATGCTAACAACTATGGTAACAGTGCAGATACTAACTATGCTAGGAACCTGTTAACTATACCCACCACACTAACTATGGAGAAGACTAACAGTGCTGACACTAACTATACTATCTACGCTAGCAAACTAGTAGCTATACCAACTCTGCTATAACTATGTCAATGATGGTCTCTATGCTAACACTAGCAACACTAACTAAAAACAAATAATAAGATAAAATGAGAAAAAGAAGGGGGGAAATGGGGAAAAACAAAAAATGGGGAGGAGAAACTAAAACTGAAAGAAAAAAATGATAAGACACAAATTAAAAAAATGAGAAAAAGAGAAAGAAAAAAGAGAAAAAGGAAAAAAAAATCAACAAAATGGCAAAAACACGGAAAAACGCTCGCTAGCTATAGGTCCAGCCGTCAGGTCACGAAAATCAGCTTCCAGGGCTCTGCGGACAAGACCAGCTGAGGTCTTATAAAGGGTTCTGGTGAGTTTCATCACAATGATGCCCTGTGAGGTCAGAGCAAGAAATGGACCAATCGTGGCTGGGATAAACCCAGTGGTTTTTCTCCCTTTTCAGCTTCAAGGCCCCTTTACACTTAGGTAAAAGGTCCCAAAGAGATTTTTCTTTAAATATATTAGAGACTGGTATTCACTTTGTTAGAAATTAAAATCTGTAGGAGGCTTCAGCAACTTTTTCATTTCTAGTTTGAAAGTTAGTAATAATTCTAAAGACCTCATAATGTCTCCACTTGAAATATTCAGTTCTTTTTCCTCAAACTCTGGTCGCAGTGTGATGATTTAACTGACTTGATGAAACTATAGGAAAATGTTCTATTGTGTGAGACACTGGTAAAGCACATTATTAATGTTTATGAAGCTGAGAGAAGATTTGCCAGGAGGATCAAGAGCAGATTTCTCATGGGGAGCCTCAGAAGTCAGATGACATGGGTCAGTGTCTTTGAAATGTTGAAGGAAAGAAGGAAATGTTGACCAAGAATCCTATGTTTAGCAAAACTGTCCTTTGAAAATTAAACAGTGATTAAGGCATTCCCAGTTCAGGAGAGTTGAGAGAATTCTCAACCACCCGGTCTTCCTGAGCCAGGGAGTCCTTCAGGTTGGAATGAAAGGTCCTCAGCAGGGACTCTAAGCTTCATGAAGAGGTCAAGATCTCTGGTAAAAGGAGGTAAATGGATGATTAGAAAAGCTAGTGCTACACTGCTGTAATTAAAATGGATAACCAGCAAGGACCTACTGTATAGCACAGAGAACTCTGCTCAATGATATGTGGCAGCCTAGATGGGAGGGTAGTTTGGGAAAGAATGGATACGTGTGTATGTATGGCTGAGTTCCTTTGTTGTCCACTCAGTTGTAAAGGCTGCCCTTTGTTCACTAATTGTTCTGTCAAATTATAGGCAGAGAGAGAGACCAGGCACCCTCAACATATTCAAAGGAGAATCAGCAGGATGGTGAAGGATTGCAGAACTGGGTGACATGAAGAGCACAGACATGGATTAAGGAGATTTGTTGAACCTGAGGAAGATAAGATTCTGGACACGTGAGGGCAGATTTTCATTATCTGAAGGTCCTTCATTTAAAAGTTTCCTGGTGTGGGTCCTAGTCCCCAGAAATGGATGGTGATACCATTCAGCAAGAGAGGAATTCCAGGTCCCACAGGGTCCCAAAAAGGGTGAAAATAACTAAGTTTGACTTTTGAATGTGTTTTACTTTAAAGTTCATTGGACATGCAGGTAGAGACAGTGAATGAGCAATTAAAAATACAGGTCTGTCTTTCTCTTTCTGACTTCACTAATGTAATAGGCTCTAGGTTCATCCACCTCATTATATATGGAATCTATAAAGACAGTACTGATGATGGTAGTTGCAGGGCAGAAAAGAGACAGACATTTTGGACCCAGTGGGGGAAGGAGAGGGTGGGATGATATGAGTGAATAACATTGAAACGTATACACTGCCATATGTGAAACAGCCTCTGAGAGTTTGATGTATATGACCCAAGGAAGCCAAAGCCAGTGCTCTGTGACAACTTAGAGGAGGTGGGATGAGAGGGAGGTTGGAGGGGGATTCAGGCAGACATATGCATGCCTGATGCCAATTCATGTTGATATATGGCAAAAGCCATCACAATATTGTGAATTATCTTCTAATTAAACCAATAAAAATATATAAAAAATGTAGGTCTGGAGTTTAGAAGAACAGTTTGGGCTAGAGATAGAGATTTGAAAATTATCAGCACACAAATGGTAAATAGAGGTGTTTTGATTTTCTTTTTTTAAAGTAGACTTTATTCTATAGTGTGAGAACAAAGCTAGGCAGAGGATGGAAACTCATAGCATGTCAGCATTTAAGGGTGAAGAAAGGAAGAAGAGACAGAGTTCAATTACTGGATGATTAAAGGAAATCAGAAAGAATTCACAGAGACAAAGGACAAAAGAATTTGAAAGAGTTAAATGTCAACTGAGCAACAAGGAATAAGATAGGGAGCGAAGAAGGGTCAGTTGGCTGTGGCAGTTAGTAGGTCACCAGAGACCTTGGAAGGGAAGTTTTGTGGCGTTGATGAGGCCCAAAGCCAAACAGCAGTAGTAGCTTAGGGAGTAAACGGAGCTGTAAGCAAGAGAGGGCAGTAAATGTGGATGACTCGTTTAAGAAGCTGAGGTTAGACAGGGTAAGTGACATTGCTGAAAGTCACGAGGCTCATAAGGGTTGGAGCCAGGACATCAGACCAAGTGCCCTGATGTATTAAAATGTCCTTTGAGCATTTCACTTAGTCATTTATTTATTTATCCAAGTGTGTATTGGTCACCGACTCTATTCTAGATGCATGGGAGTTAGACCCTTTAGATATTGCATCATACAAAGAAAGGTATGGATAACTGTCAAGAACAGTCTAAGATTTCACTCTGCTTGCAAGCTAATAAGTTAGCCTTCCACAGTTTCGTGGAGGCTGGCTTAAGACAGGAGACTCCAGGGTCAGAGAAAGAGGACAGTTGATTATTTATAGCAAGAACAGTAACCAGGGTAACACCATTTTCTTAAACCAGGTTCTTCAGCCTCAGTTCACATAGGGTAAGTGACACAAATAAGGTCATGTGATATAAAGAGTTTTCCTGGAATGCAGGAGATGCAGGAGACATAATTCAATCCTTGGCTCGGGAAGGTCACCTGGAGGAGGGCATGGCAACCCCTCCAGTATTCTTGCCTGGAGAATCCCATGGACGGAGGAGCCTGGGGGCTAGGGTCCATGGGGTTTCAAAGAGTTGGACACAACTGAAGCAACTGAGTGTGCACAGTAAGAAGTGTTACAGGGGAGGAGTACTGAGTTCAGGGAATCTGGATCTTTTTTACAATGAGCAGCAAGCACTGTCAAATCTTTGCCTCAACATTTGACTGTATCGTATTAGACAGTAGATAAGCCTGCCTTCTATCTTCTATCTCTAGCTTCCATGGTTGTCTGCTATGCAAACATTCAGGAAAAAGCCTAGAACAAAGCAAAGCAGAGCTTTTGCTTGTAAGACGTGCAGAAATGCAAAAGACCCGTGGAAAATTGTCTCTGAATGATGATATGGTATAGAATATAAAGTTCCTATTTAATATTCATTTTCTTCCACTTAGTAAAAGACCCTAAATATATACCAGACAGAAATGTGCCTAATTGAAGACTGTGAGAGCCGGAGCTCCAGCAGCCCTTCTGTGACTGAAAGCTCACACGAAAAAAGGTAGACTAGAGGGACAGAAAGAGTCGGGGTCCCTGATAGCAGTACGGACGCCTTATCTCCAAGTTATATATGAATGGATAAATCTTTAGGTGTTTATGTCATTATATTGGGTTTTGCAGTATAATGGTATATTAGCAGTCACATACTAATAGTTCCTATTATTAATAGTCAGTTCACTCATTCAGTAGTGTCTGACTAGTACTGACGAGGAAAGAATTCTAGACAGAAGTCAAGATAACTAGGAGACTAGAATTGTAGCTTTCAATTTGCTACTAACTTACTGTGTTACCATGAGTATACAACTTAACCTCTGTCAGCTTCATATTTCTCAGCTAACTCTTAGGTACTTATTGGTGCTAACATTTTTTTTTAAATTTTCAGCTCTTAAAATATCTACTCTTTTTTGTTTTTCAATACTCTTTTGTTCTGTATCCTATTTTCTTTTGGGCAGGTGCTCATCTGAAAAGCAACTGGGTGAAAGGAAATCAGATAATGTCTTAATTTGTTGTCTTCCTTCTCCCAAAGGTGAAATATTTGTACTTTGGAGATGTCTCAACCTAGGGACCTTTGCCAGGGACCTTTAAGGTTAGTATGGGAGGGGCTTAGATGAAAATAGCTCACAATAATGAAAATCATCTGTTATATAACTTCTCTTTTCCTAGGGCTTAGCACAAAATCTGGCATGCAGTTGGTCCTCAATAAATGATTATTGAATAAATGAACCAATACCCTCATTTTAATTTTTAAAATGAGAAAATTAAGTGCTAGAAATGGGTGGGGGGTGATTTCTTTTGATTATATTTGATAAACTGATACCTGCACTACCATGAAGAATGTAGCCCAGAAGTTTCCATATAAAATAAATCCCTGATAATCTAAAATAGAAGAGGTCAAAAAGAAAAAAATGATATTTGAATTAATAGTTTCTCATGATCTTTTCTTTTTTTTAAAGGAGAGTAGGTCATTTGTTCATTGGAAACATAGCTGTCAGTTTAAATTATGCCCTCGTTTGAGTAAATTGATATTGGATAATGAGATTTCACTGAATGGCTACATATTTTTTTCCCCTGGGCTAAATAACTCCAGTTCCTCTAACCTTTTCTCATGAATTCTATTTTCTAGGCTCTTAATCATTCTCTTTGTTCTCCCATGAGATTCAATAAAAATGTTAACTAGCAACAAATATCATAGGATGATTTTTACATGAACATTAGCTCTACTTCACCTTTAAGTACATCACATCCTGGGTGACCACAGTGTCAGATCTAGCCTTTTATTATACACTAGAATACTATTCTACCTAACTAATGTATGGAATTACCTCTAGGTTTGTATTAGTCTGAAGATCCATGATGCTACCTCTACGTATATTACCAAGCATCTAAATAATTAATATTAAGCAAACAGAAGGACAAGTTAGTGTATGGGATTTTCTCATTTTCAATCTGAATATTTCATTTGTTCACCCATGAATCCATCCTTTGATTCTTTCAGATAGCATGTATCATTCCCTTACTCTGAGACAGGATCTGTGCTAAATGCTGCTGTAGACACAAAAGAGAGCCCAGAGGCTCAAGGACTGATACCTACTATAAACCAACAATTAGGATAGAGTGCGGTTAAACAAAAGATGTAAAGACAGGATGCTATCTGTAAAAACAGGAATGTCCCCTAATCCACTTGGGTTCAGATATCTAGAAGGACAAGTAATTAACTGGGCAAAAGAAAGTTGGAAAATTGCTGCACTATGTAAAATGAACATATGTTATAAATTAGCTATTACACCTAAAGGATTGTAGATTGGGAGAGAAGACTTTAGCATGCACTTGCCATGATACAGGACCATGATTGAAGTAGAATGTCTTTTCCATGTCAGGTACTATGTGGGGTGCTGGAGTTAGAGCAGAGAATAAGCTAAATATGTCGGGGAGCTTAATATCTAGAGGAAGACACAGACAAATGAACTAAGAGTTGAAATTAGAGTGACCTATTTTTTTCTCAGGACAGTCTTGGTTTATTCCCATTGCCCTGGTTTAGTTATTAACCACAGTCCCTCTCACTCTCAAACTGTCCGGATTTGAATGATAAAACTATATGGTCATCCTTGTCATGGGACAATGTGATAATTGCTACCCAAGAGGTAATAGAGGGTGTGATGGGAGCCTTAATGAGAGAAGACCGAGAAGAAGCTCCTAACTCAGTCAGTGAGTCGGTACACTGATGATGGAGTGGACCACTCAGCTGTGTCCAGCTCGTTGTGATCCTATGTACTGTAGTCCACTAGAATCCTCTGTCCTTGGGATTTTTCAGGCAAGAATACTGGAGTGGTTTGCCATTTACTCCTCCAAGGGATCTTTCCCAGGGATTGAACCTACATCTATTACATCTCCTGCTTTGGCAGGTGGATTCTTTACCATGAGCCACTGATGTTACTTGACTTATTTTTAGAAGTTTATAAATGATAGTGATGAAATAAATTCCTTATTGGAGAAGAAATACTAAAAAAAAAATCTACCCAAGTAACTGTTTTAATAGCCTGACTCAAGCATGTGTTGATAACTCTGTTACAATAGTATGAAGATAAAGGTGTCTAATGAAGCATCAAGCTGTGTCCATGAGAAGTTAGTTTTTCTCAAATGGAATTAAGAGAGCTGGTGGGCTATAGTCCTTGGAGTCACAAAAGAATTGGATGTGACTTAGCGACTAAACAACAACCATCAATAGTGTGCTCCCTTGGAGGGGTAGCAACATCGATCACTTTTAGAAGATTAAGCAAGTCTGGATGGTTGGTGATTCTGGTAGAAGCACATTTGAGCTGCTATCAAAATGAATCCTGAAGTTACCCAAATGAAACCGTATTCCAGAATTTTTTAAAAGTAAAAGTAAAATGCTTGTGTATGTTTGGAAACATGGATACACACATAATGATTCAAGGCATTATTGTATTTTTTCCCATTAGACAAATTCCTATGCCTTGGAGGAAAAATCAAGATTATGTAAGTTCAAAAGGCCAAACATGCTTTGAGAATGGATTGAATTCTTTAACAGCATATGGTATAAAAACGACCCTTTTTGCTGTATGTGTGAGGTTGAGAGAGGGATTCCTTAGTAGCATGTCGTCTAGTCAGAGGCCCCAGAAAGCTAAGGAGAGAAAGCTAAGGGGAGAGCTGAAGAGATGCCGACTGTCATAAATCCCTTTATCATCCTCAACTGTCTATAACTACAGGTTATGGTGAAGAGAAAAAGGCCAAACTCTAAGAAGGTAGTTAGCATGACTTTTGAAGAGCCAGGATTAGAAGAAAGACATAGGGAAGGGAGAAAAACAAAATTTTTAGCATCTCTACATGACTGGCACTGGCCTGAGTGCCTCACTTATGATGGTTCTTTGACTCCAACAGTGACCCAGTGGTAGACATGACTATAGAAAACATGAGACTTAGGAAGTTTCTATTCCTGGTCCAAATATCAGTTCGGTTCAGTTCAGTTGCTCAGTTGTGTCCAACTCTTTGCAACCTCATGGACTGCAGTATGCCAGGCCTCCCTGTCCATCACCAACTCCCAGATTTTACTCAAACTCATATCCATTGAGTAAGTGATGCCATCCAACCATCTCATCGTCTGTCATCCCCTTCTCCTCTCAACCTCAATCTTTTCCAGCATCAGGATCTTTTCCAATGAATCAGTTCTTTGCATCAGGTGGCCAAAGTATTGGAGTTTCACCTTCATCATCAGTCCTTCCAATGAACACTCAGATTAATCTCCTTTAGGATGGTCTGGTTGGATCTCCTTGCAGTCCAAGGGACTCTCAAGAGTCTTCTCCAATACCACAGTTCAAAAGCATCAATTCTTCAGGACTCAGCTTTCTTTATAGTCCAACTCTTACATTTATACATGACTACTGGAAAAACCATAGACTTGACTAGGTGGACCTTTGTTGGCAAAGTAATGTCTCTGCTTTATAATATGCCGTCTAGGTTGGTCATAACTTTCCTTCCAAGGAGCAAGCGTCTTTTAATTTCATGGCTGCAGTCACCATCTACAATAATCTGGGAGCCCCAAAAAAACAAAGTCTGTCACTGTTTCCATTGTTTCCCCATCTATTTGCCATGAGGTGATGGAACTGGGACTTCATGGGAAATAGATGGGGAAACAGTGGAAGCAGTGTCAGGCTTTATTTTTGGGGGGCTCCAAAATCACTGCAGATGGTGATTGCAGCCGTGAAATTTAAAGACGCTTACTCCTTGGAAGGAAAGTTATGACCAACCTAGATAGCATATTAAAAGACAGAGACATTACTTTGCCAACAAAGATCCGTCTAGTCAAGGCTATGGTTTTTCCATTGGTCATGTATGGATGTGAGAGCTGGACTATAAAGAAAGCTGAGTGCCAAAGAATTGATGCTTTTGAACTGCGGTGTTGGAGAAGACTCTTGAGAGTCCCTTGGACTGCCAGGAGATCCAACCAGTCCATCCTAAAGGAGATCAGTCCTGGGTGTTCATTGGAAGGACTGATGCTGAAGCTGAAACTCCAATACTTTGGCCACCTGATGGGAAGAGCTGACTCATTGGAAAAGACCCTGATGCTACGAGGGATGGGGGGGCAGGAGGAAAAGGGGATGACAGAGGATGAGATGGCTGGATGGCATCACCAACTCGATGGACATGAGTTTGAGTAAGCTCCAGGAGTTGGTGATGGACAGGGAGGCCTGGCATGCTGCCATTCACGGGGTCGCAAAGAGTCGGACACGACTGAGACTGAACTTAACTGAACTGATGGGACTGGATGCCATGATCTTAGTTTTCTGAATGTTGAGCTTTAAGCCAACTTTTTCACTGTCCCCCTCCCTTTCATCAAGAGGTTCTTTAGTTCTTCTTCGCTTTCTGCCATAAGGGTGGTGTCATCTGCATATCTGAGGTTATTGATATTTCTCCCGGAAATCTTTATTCCAGCTTGTGCTTCATCCAGTTCAGCGTTTCTCATGATGTACTCTGCATATAAGTTAAACAAGCAGGATGACAATATACAGCCTTGACGTACTCCTTTCCCAGTTTGGAACCAGTTTGTTGTTCCATGTCCAGTTCTAACTGTTGCTTCCTATGTAAAATATATACACATATATATAGAGAGAGATAAGATATAGATATATACACACACACATATATATGCATATAAATAAGCTTATGTGTACATATGCATATAGTAGACAACTTGGAAAATATATAAAGAGGAAACTGTGTATCAGAATACATTGCTACTATTTTGGTATGTATCCTTCCTTCTACATATATTGCATACAGAGTTGTTGTTTGGTAGCTAAGTTGTGTCCAAATCTTTTGGGACCCCATGACTGTAGCTCACCAGGCTCCTCTGTCCATGGGTTATCCCAGGCAAGAATACTGGAGTGGGTTGCCACTTTCTTCTCCAGGGGATCTTCTCCACCCAGGGATCAAACCTGGGTCTCCTGCATTGCAGGTAGATTCTTTAGCACCACACCACCACTGAATTCAATTATAGTTATGTCCTTTTTTTCCACTTAACTTTTAATCACAGCTTCTTTGTACTTACGAAGAACCTCTTTGCATTTATAATTTTAAAAGCATGTAATGTTCTGTCTTACGGAATTATTGTAATTTGCCCAAACCTCTCATTTGACATTTAAGTTATTTTAACATCTTTTAAAAACAAATATGTTACACTGCAAGAAACAGCTTTGCATATAACAAAAAGGTTAAAGGCAGAGCCTAGTATCTCTATTTGCTGATACTCAAATAGGATTGACTTCTGGATGACCTACAAGAGGTAATGCTGAGAACAGTCTTAGAGCTTAAAGATGCATACACATATATATGTACATGTGTGTGTATATGTGCAATAATAGTAGTAGGAGGAAGAGTAATACATCTATAATTTAGAACCAGAAAAGTTAGATTTGGTTAGAGAATCTGCTAAGCTGAACAATAACAATTACACATGCAAATATACTGAAAGTAGCTAATTTTTAATGTAATTTTAACAAACAGGTAAATTTATTAAGAAATACTCTAACCACTGAGACCAATTAAATATTCATCTCTTACTAGGATGGACCAAAACAGAGGAAGACGTCGTCTATCCTGGTGCTAACACATCTGTGCATAGTTACACATACACACACTCACCTACACAGTGAGCGAAACCTCCACAAAAGAGATACATGTATCATATTTCACTTTATGGATAATATTTAAATGAAATATAATTATGGAATAATGATCAGGAAAACTTACTCTGGAGTCAGACTGTTTGAATTCAAATTCCAGCTTCACTTTTGCTAACCTTATAAATTTCAGCTGATTCTTTGACTTCTTTACAATTCAGTCGTCTCATCTATAAAATGAGATTTAATGTTATATAGATCATAGTTAATTCTTTGATATTGATAGAATAAGATAATACATGTAAAGGCCTTAGTCCTGGCTCATGAGAACTCCTCTATTGATGGTAGCTATGATTGTTGTTTTATTGGACTCACTTCTTCCATATTTATTTTCACTTCGGTATGTACTTTTATTTTGGTAAGTCAAAATTCTCCAAGAATTATACCAAGCAGCTTCTGATCGGGAGAGAGAGCTGATCCGACTTTATCCTCTTAAGTATCACTTTGCTCTTCAGCCATTAATTCATTCATCAAGCAGCTACTGGGTGCCTACCATGTTCCAGGCACTGAGCTCGGTGTGAGGGGTTCAGAGAATAAAGATGTGATCCCTGGTCTCAGGCACGCTCCATCCTATCAACATTTAAAATATTCCTCAGTACATATCAGCACGTCTCTTTCTTGGGGTCATGCCACACTCCCTTTAAAAGCTTGGCCAAGCTTGTGCAAAATTTCTCTGTGTTCCCAGGGCAAACATGAGGTGCAATGAACTTAAGAAAAATATTTACTAAGAACACAGCAGAATTGAACATACAAGCAGTGTCTAGTTAGATATCTTTTCCAGAAGCAGATTACTGTATAGAAAGAAATCCTCTCCTCTCAAGCCCTAGTCTGGGAATCAGCACTTTGTCCAACTCTTGGCCTCATTTCTCAGAGATCTCTAATCCCTGGCTCCCTCTCACTTCTCTGGCTTCCATGAAGCTAACCATTGTCTCTTTTGCCTTGTCTCTAGCAAGATGCAAATTACCTTTCCTTCCATGAAGCCAGCCTGGGTCCTCTAGAGTCAGGGAGCAATTCTGTCAGACATTCATTGAGTTCTAATGACCCTCCCCACCTACACTGCCAGCCCCAATCACTCTCAAACCAATAACTGTGCTAGACATTTCCATCCCAACAGAGATGTGTCCAGGCCACCGAAAGGCTAAGGAAGGTGCACCCCAAGAGAAATTATAATGTGAGTCACATTTAAAATTTAAATTTTTTGGACATCACCTTAAAAAAGGTAAAATGATGAGGCCTTCCCTGGTAGTCCAGCAGTTAAGAATTCTCCTGCTAATGCAGGAACACATGTTTGATTCCTGTTCTCAGATGATCCCACATGCCGCAGGGCAACTAGGCTCATGTAACACAACTATGAAGCCTGTGCTCTAGTGTCCAAGAGCCACAACTCCCACAACAAGAGAAGCCACTGAGATGGGAAGCCTTCACACAGCAACTAGAGAGTAGTCCCTGCTCATCTCAACTAGAGAAAGCCCACACACAGCTATGAGGACCCAGTACAGCCAAAGACAAATAAGTGAAAAAATTTTTAAAGCAAAATAATCTAGGTAAAAATTAATGATGTAGTTTATTTAAATCAGTATCAAAACTTTTACTATCTCAATATTCAATTAAATATAAATTATTTATCAGGTATTTTATGTTTTAATACTAACTCTGAAATTCAGTTTGTATTTTACACTAACAGCATATCTCAATTCAGACTGGCCACACTTCAAGCGCTCAATAGTCACATGTGACCAGTGGCTACCGTGTTGGACAGTGCAGACCCAGGAAGTACAAAGACCTTCCCTACACAGCAGTGCTAACATATACACTGTAAGAATTCTCCCACCCACCATTACAGGAGGGTCATTCTCTCATAACCTCTTACTTCCTCTCTCTCATGCACCCTTGCAATACTAATAAATCAACTCCTCATCCAAGTATCTTATCCAAATGATGTTTCCCACAATGCTTTCAGGAAACTTCCATCCATATAACGGTCTCAATCCAGCTCTCCCTGTTGTAAGTCATTGTTTCACATTTCTGTGGCAAATGCCCCAATACATCATCTTTAGTAAACATCGTTAAGAATCTTATTGTACATAATTCTGGGTTGAATATGGATTAAAGTGAAACTGGAATATTCTCCATCTACCTTAGACCTGATTATGTCTGCAAACACAACCAGCTTGGCTTGGGTCTTTGCTGATCGCTTCCTTCTGTTAAATATACTTTGTGTGCAGTTAGGAAACTAAGTTGAAGGATGAAAAGAACAAACATACACGGCTGTTGTGTTACATGGTTGAACTGATTGGTCCGTAAGCCCCAAATAATCAAGCCAGCCCTATAAACAAATAAAAATTAATACTACCAAGACAATCTCCTGGGACCTTAACTCTATCACAAACTTTTACAGAATAACCTGTAAAACCTAACCTGGGAAGCCTTTAGAGAAATTAGATGCCCACAAAAACATTATTCTTAAAGCCAGCCTCTTCAATCATTTCCATCTCTTAAGTTGTTCAGGTGTCACTCAAGCTGAGATTTCTCAGGATGTGTACCATCCCCCCCACCCCCTCCACCCTGCAATGACTCTAGTTCACCCAAGGAAGTATAGATAAGGTGAAGGAGCCAGCATCTCTCATCTCCTCCTCATTGTCTGAGGATTCAGGCCCGAAATGCTTTATAAACCACAATTCTATACAAGTACAACACAGTTTTCACAAATGCACATTCAGACATTGAAAATTATATAATATAGACAGATTTAGAAATGATTAATGGCTGGCTAATGAGATCGTATAAAAGTATGCGGTCCATAAATAGAGTCTTATAAAAAATGAACTGTTAGTCGGAAGATACTGCATTTTGCCAAAATGCCATTCCTCTAAGGGCATCGTGTCCTATTAACAGCTCAGCAGCATCCATCATGTGGACACCACTGTCAAAGGTGTGATTAGAATGACTCTAAATTCTGATAAGCTACCCCAGTCCTTTCACGGGGCTTATTTTAAGCTGTCTTGATTCTTTGTCTCATTCTGGATTTTCAAAGCGTGTCTTAGAAAAGCAGTCTTTCTGCATGGTCCAGGACCTAAAATCATTCTGTGGTCTTGAAAATTTTTCCAATATTCAGCACACCTACTCCTGTTCTAGAAAGGAGTCTATATTGTCCATGTGGGACATATTCTTGACTTCTAGGATTTATTACTCACATTTCCAAAGAGGGTTAGGCTTGGTTACTAGTATGTCATGACACTTGACTAAGGGTCAGAAGTTAGGGTTCTTCAGTAGCTTCAGGCCCAAGATCTATGGCTGTATTACCCAACTTCAGAAACTTGGATTCTCAGCTCAGCACTGTCATGTTTGACTCTACATATTTAGTAAATCATTTATATTTTCTGAAATAAGGAAGATAAATTTTTTGAGTTTTGTCATATATATTTTTTAATCCATGCTGTTACATGTCCAGTCATTTTTCATTTTTTTACCCTTTTATTATTGAGTAAAAGTCCTTTGTATAAAAGTATACATATACCTTTTTATACATACAGTATTAATTTACAAAGTATATACATAAAGTATATTACCTTTTCAATAATTTATATAAGTATAATATAAAATATAATGATTATTATTCATTATGGTTAATAAAATGAATAGAATACTTTGAACTTGGGACCTAGATCCACTACAACTAGCTTGTGATTTTAAGTAAGGCATTTGGTTCTTTTAACTTGTTTTTTTATGTCTATAACATGCAGAATGACCACATTCCTCTCTCCTAGTTTATCAGTTTGCAATAAGAATTTATACGTACTGAAGCCTCATGCAGACTAGTCTAACCACCATCCACTCCTGCTTGAATTACTGGTAAACCCCACACAATCAATGCATAGAATATCATGTATCTACAACATATAGAAATCAATGTATAGTACAGGATATACTCTTTCATGTCTGACTTCTTCGGTTCAACAGGTCTGTGAGATCAATCCACACTAGTCTGCCAACTGATCTTTCAGCTTCCACCATTCTCCAATCAGAAGCCAGGATGAACTTTTAATTATAAATTAGAATATGTCATTCGCTTCCTAGAAACACTTCAATGGGGGCTTCCCTGGGTGGTCTAGCAGTTAAGAATCTGACTGCCAATACAGGGAACACGGGCTCAATTCCTGATCCAGGAAGATTCCACGTGTCACGGAGCAAGTAAGCCCATGTACCGCAACTGCTGAGCCCACACAAATTGGAGCCCTCCTTCGCAACAAGGGAAGACACCACAGTGAGAAGCCTGCACGGCCCAACTATGCGGCAGTCCCCACTCACTGCAGCCAAAGAAAGCCTGTGCGTAGCGGCAAAAACCTAGTGGAGCCAAAAATAAATCAAAAAATCTTAAAAAAAAAAAAAAAAGTCACCTGGAGCATTCCCATTTCCTTAGAATGAAATAGAAATTTTCACCAGGGCTTACCCAGACCCACTTCCCCTTTGCCCACCCGTCTTCACTTCTTCCCACTCTCCCTCTGGTTGACATACTTTATTACCATGTTTCCAACATGCTCCCTTCAGTCCCACCACCAGAGGATCTGAAGAAAGCTTCCCTTCTCTGTTGCAATTTTGTGGGTTTTTCACATTTGGATCTCGGCTTATAAGTCATCGTCTCAGAGAGGCCCTTTCTGCCTTCTCTGACCAGGCAGAGGATCATGTAGGGCACTGAGAAAGCGTTCAACAATGGTTTATTAGATTAGTGAGAAAGGGGAGTGAGAGTGTTTTATACACTATTAAGCATAAAATGCATGTGAACATTTGTTAGTTATTTTTTTTTAAGTAACAAATACATGTAATAAAATGTACACTAATAAATGAGACCATGTCTTCATGGTCACTATGAGAAAAAGACTGCTCTAGACCTTGTATTCCATAAGCATACACTTAAGATGTGGAGTAAGATGGAGAATGCTGGAAATTATCTAATTGTCCAGAAATGATAACTAAAAAACACATTAGCCGCATGTCTGAGTGTGAATGCCTGGCAAGTAGGAGGCTTCTTACAGAAGGGCGGTAGAGGCAAGTCTTGAGATCTGTACAAAGACTCGATTTACGTTTCAGGAGGTAATGTGAGGGTGAGGACAATAAAATTATTGTTGCTGATTTCTTTTTCATTTTCATTTCTATGAATCAGAATGTTAGTGTATAAGTTATATAAGTGAATACGATTTAAGATATTTCATAAATAGATTCCATTTTTCTTCTCTTGAAATCAGCAACGTTCTATTCTCTGGCTATTAAACGTGTAGGCTGATCCCCAAGGCGCAGTCAATACTCTGGGTCCAGCAAACAGCTCGTCTCCTGCTCTCCTTCACCTCCACCAATCTCATCAAGAGAGAATTGTGTTTGTTCCCAAACTTATGTATTCATTTGTACTTATTTATAAATTAATAAAATATGGTTCCAAAAAAACCCCCACAACTGTTTCTATGAAAACTAAGATGAATCTATTGAAAAAATTCAATAAGGGTGATTTGCCTTTTTTTTTTTTTCTGATTTGCCTTTTTTTGTTGTTGTTGACATGGGTGTAGGTAACACCATTATAGAATATTTGGATAGGGTTGTAAAAATCTATAGACATATTCTGCATTAAAATAGCTGTAGGTGTCTTCTTATTTTTCCATAACTTAAGGAAATAAAAACTCAAATATTTGCCTTTAGGCAACTTATTTCTATGCAAAAAAAAAAAAAATTGGATCTACATCAAAGGATTGGCAAAGTAATGTCTCTGCTTTTTAATAATAATAATATGCTATCTAGGTTGGTCATAGCTTTTCTTTCAAGGAGCAAGCGTCTTTTAATTTTATGGCTGCTGTCACCGTCTGCAGTGATTTTGGAGCCCCCCAAAATAAAGTGTTTCACTGTCTCCATTGTTTCCCCGTCTATTTGCCATGAAATGATGGGACTGGATGCCATGCTCTTAGTTTTCTGAATGTGGAGTTTTAAGCCAACTTTTTCACTCTCCTCTTTCACTTTCATCAAGAGGCTCTTTAGTTCTTCTCCTTCTGCCATAAGGGTGGTGTTATCTGCATATCTGAGGTTATTGATATTTCTCCCAGCAATCTTGATCCCAGCTTGTGCTTCATCCAGCCTGGCATTTTGCATGATATATTCTGCATATAAGTTAAATAAACAAGGTGACAATATACAACCTTGACATACTCCTTTCCCTATTTGGAACCAGTCTGTTGTTACATGTCCAACTCTAACTGTTGCTTCTTGACCTGCATACAGATTTCTCAGAAGGCAGATCAGGTGGTCTGGTATTTCCATCTCTTTCAGAATTTTCCACAGTTTGTTGTGATCCACACAGTCAAAGGCTTTGGCATAGTCAATAAAACAGTTCAGTTTAATTGCTCAGTCATGTCCGACTCTTTGCAACCCCATGGACTGCAGCATGCCAGGCCTCCCTGTTAAGCAGATGCTTTTCTGGAACTCTCTTGCTTTTTCAGTGATCCAAAGGATCAATATCTGTTGGATCCTTGGACTATAAGGAGATCCCACCAGTCAATCCTAAAGGAAATCAGTCCTGAATATGCATTGGAAGGACTGATGCTGAAGCTGAAGCTCTAATAATTTGGCCAACTGATATGAAGAACTGACTCATTGGAAAAGACCTTGGTGCTGGGCAAGATTGAAGGCAGGAGGAGAAGGAGACTATAGAGAATGAGATGGTTGGATGGCATCAATGACTCGATGGACACGAGTTTGAGCAAGCTTTGGGAGTTGGTGATGGACAGGGAAACCTGGCAAGCTGCAGTCCATGGGGTCTCAAAGAGTCGGACATGACTGAGCCACTGAACTGAACTGAACATCAAAAGATTAGCAAAGTACAACTCTTCTGATCAGTGAACCAACTGAAGGTTCTGACTCAGGGAGAAAAACATGCTTCCACTAAGCTGAATATTGTCTTTTTTCCTTCTTTTGGGGGCTTATAATCAGTCATCAGAATGAAGAAACTGAGACTGCCACTCAATTTAGTAACTGACCACTGCTACATTCATTGATAATTTCTCAACCTTCTGCATATGTGAACTTAAGCTTTTGAAACCGTTAATTCCTTCTTCCTCCCTGAAATAGTTTCTTCATTTTTATCCCCAGGAATCACTCTTTTTGTCTTTTTGTTCACTCCTTAACCAGATGACATCTCCTCCTCAATTTTGTTTTTTGTCCCTCCTCATCTTCTCTATCCCAAGGGCTCAATTTTTAGGCCTCATCTCTTATGCCTCTAGACTAACCCCCTTGGTGATCTTGTTTGATCTCATAATTTAAAGTTTATGTACACTGTCTCCCACATTTGCATCTCCAGCCTAAACTTCTCACCTGAACTCTCGATTTATATAGCCGTTGCCTACTCTCCATCTCCATGTGAGTGTTTAATAGGTATTTCAAACTTAGCATATTAAAAACCTCATTTCTCATCTTCCTTCACCCCAAACTGCTTACCCACTGTCTTCTTCATCTTGATAAATAACAGCTCCATTCTTTTAGCTGCTCTGTCCAAAAAACTTGAAGTAATCTTTAATTTCTGTCCTTCACAGTGTACAGTTGTACTATCAATAATCTGTTTAGCTCTACCTTCAAAAACCATCTCAGATCCAACCTCCTCTTACTTCTCATTCAGTTCACCATCATCTTGGATCTATAGCCTGCTAGACTCTTCTGTCCATGGGATTTCCAGACAAGAATACTAGAGTGGGTAGCCATCTCCAGGGGATCTTCCTGACCCAAGGAAAGAACTTGTGTCTCCCATATTACAGATGGATTCTTTACCATCTGAGGCACTAGGGAAGGCCCTATCATGAACCTACATTTATGCAGCAAAGTTTTCTATCTCCCTTCTTCTACTCTTGGTCTCCTCCATTCTAGTCTCAACACAGCAGCTGGAGTAATAATAAAAAGAGAAATAATAAAATATCTTCTTTCTAGGATTGTTGTGAAACCTAAATACAAGGGATTTAGAAGAGTGTATGTGGAGAGCAAGCAATTATCTTCTCTAATGTTTTGTTATTATAGGACATACCAACACCAGTTTTTCCATTCCTCCCATGATTCTTTAACAAAATTCTTCCCTGCATTCATAAATATGTTCATGTCTCCAAAAATATTTCCTTGAACCACATTACTCTTTAACCTTCTGGTCCAACTCTGATCTCCCTTTAGCAAGCAAGCTTATTTCAAAACTAATACACTTTCCTAGCAAAGCTTCCTTATCTTGCATATACTTGCATCAAAGAGTATACTCTTTGATGCAAGTATATGAAAGAGATGTATCTTTGCATATATGTATTTATGCATACAAGAGATGCATCCTCTTGTATGAGCTGTCATTCACTAAGTCAGTGATGCTACAATAAAGAAATCTACTCCAATGTTCTCTACTTTCTAAAGTGTAGACTATAACTTTCTTTAAAGTCTCTTCCAGTGATTTCCTTTCTGTGACTCCCTCCAGGGTATTCCCTTACTGTTAGGCAACTCATTTAATCTTTATACCTTCAAATGTTAAATGTTAGTGTTTGTGAGAACTATGATTTCAAAGCTCGGCCTTCCTCTTTATGCTTATGTTGAATCACATCAATCAAGCTGGTGGTCTTTGCTGTGTTAAGTCACTTCAGTCTTCATCTTCTTTTCATTTAAGGCTCAGACTAAGAACAATCTTCACGAGGTTAGCATTGGCTACCTCTGTGCATTCATCATTTTTTTCTCCTTTGTTCCCATTGCTCTCTGCATATCTGTATCACTGTACCAGCATCATTGTTTAAGTTCATTCAATTCTGATGTTTTTTCTGCCTCCCTAACAAGACCATTAGCTTCCTGAAGATAGAGAGATGGTCTTGTCTTATTCATCCCAGTATGTGTCATTCTGTGTGTATGGCATTAATGATCCTCAGTCTTCAATGAGTGTTCCAATTTCAATATTATGTAACTGAATGATTGACTAAACTGTCAACCATTTATCCTGATGTCACAAGATACATACAATTTCAAAAATCTTAACTTACTTATTTCTAGGAAGTTCCAACTGGACATAGCATATTACTAGGAACACATCCATGCATATTATAAAGGTTCATTCTTTATGAATGAAAGTATGCCTACATTGGTGAGAAAGACTATGGGGATAAGGAAAGAAACTAATACATATTCATTACCTAGTATGGCCTCTTTTACACAATTTTATTTAATTTTTCCAATAATCTTTAATTACAGACATTGCATTTTTCATTTAGTTGAGATGATAATGAGGCTCAGGGAGCTTAATTACCTCACATAAGATTATATAGTATTTGTATTTGTAAACAAGGTTAGGTTAAGTTCTGTTGCACTGTGACTCAGATGGTAAAGCATCTGCCTGAAATTCAGGAGACTCAGGTTTGGTCCCTGAATTGGGAAGATACCCTGGAGAAGGGAATGGCTACCCAGACCAGTATTCTTGCCTGGAGAATTCCATGGACAGAGGAACCTGGCAGGCTGCAGTCCATGGGGTCACAAAGAGTCAGACAAGACTGAGGGACTAACACTTTCACTTCAACACTAAGTTCTGCTGCAGTAAAGAGCAATTCCCAGAATATTAATGTCCTAAAACACTTCTTCCTCACTCATTCTATACATCCCCTCTGGGTTAGCAAGGGTTTTCTGCTCAGCATAGCCACTCTGGGATCTAGACTGACCAGCCCCTTCTCAAACATTGTCAGACACCACTCTTCACATTTCGTTGGCTCAAGCTCCCCCTGGCTACATCCACCTCCAAAAGGTCAGAGAAATACAATCCTAATATTTTTCCCAGAATGAAGAAATCAAGAACTATTTTCCAGACAACACTAATGACCACCCCAGTTTCGAAATTAAGAATTAAAACCACATCTGCTTAAATTGTAAGTTTATCCCCATTTCTACCGCACCAACCATTTCATTTCTTTCTTTATTTGGAAATGCATTGAACTGAATTTTAAAATGAAACCTGATATACAGTCTTTGAGGATAGTAAGGTATATGGTCTCTATAATAGTAATTCTCAAAGTGTCAGTGTCCATCAGGATCACCTGTAAATTCTAGGATTCCGCATACAAAATGAGAATCTCTTAGGGAGAGGAGCATGCGCTTGTATTTGGGACAAGGTCCCAGGGTGTGTGGGTTGCTGGTCGGGGGCCACATGGGGAAGAACAGTCCTCTAGGTCTAAGCTTTTTATCCTCCACCAACTTACTTTAGATTGTCTCACTTATTACACACACTTTCCTTCATCTTCAGTGCAAAGTGTAACACATGCTTCTTATGAACACATGATCTTCTCAAAGTCTCTTCTAAAACAGAGTCCCTTTTTCTCCTAAATTTCTTTGGGCACTGGAGAGGACAGAGCTTATTGAATAATGCATTTCATCACTAGACAACTTGAAAGGGGTTCTGCTTAATGCAGTAGAAATTTTCAGATGATTCATTCTGAAGCCACTGATCAAAAGTACAGCTAATGGGAACAGGTGAGCTCCGATGATTGATGTCTTTCAAGGGACAAGGAGCAAAATCCCTATCACTAGCAAAGAGCCTGAATACTGAAATCAAGTGTCAGACAGGCAGAGAAACCATTTAGGCCTTAAAATAAATTTAGTCATAGTCCCCTATAAGCCTCAGACTAGATGTTACCATTTCCAAATGGATTCTACAACATTGGCATCATGTTTCTGAGTCTGAGCTGATAGAGCCTCCTGGTGTTGGTGAATGAGGCAGGCAAGGAATGAAACTGACAGGGCCAGCAAAACATCAAAAATTCCTCAGAAACACAGTGAAGGGGAAGAAAGTCAGCCCTCATCAGACAGAAAGAAGGCGATTCTCACAGAACTCCTGCATGGATGTACCTCAGAGGGAGTGCTTCGTTTCACTTGGCTTCCGTGCCAATCAAAATGCCCCCATTGGCAGTGGATAAAATAAAATAAAGAAGGCAGAAATAAATGCCAAAACAAATTCATGCACAGAATGACCTTCCAAATGCTGCATGGCCCTGCTAAGCTGTCCTCTACCAAAATGAATGGAAAGGGCAAAGAAAAAAAAATCTATAATTTATCTTCAACTAGAAAAATCTTTAAAATGAGCTGAGGCACTAAAATATTTGCCCATCCCTTCTTTCTGATGATGACCTAACATTCAATGAATGTCTCATAATGTGTCAGGTGTTTTATATGCATTTTCTCTTAGTATTTCATAATAGCAGTGTGAGATAGATGTCATTGTCTCCAGTTCATCTTTGAGGAAATAAAGGTTGAATAAATGATTCAAGGTCACATTGGAAAGAAGTGAGTCTGAGATACTTATTTTACTCTAAAATCCATTACATTTTTTACCCCACACAACTCTTCAAAGTTGTATTAGGATAAGAAAACTCCATCTGATGCTTCTAAAATATCAATGTCTTCTCTGTCCTTTGCTTGGTGTCAAGAAATGTGATTCATCCACAATAGTTGGCTGGATTTAAAGTAGCTGAAGATAAATGTTGTAAAAGCATACAAATGCATTTTTCACATCTTTAGTTTAATTGAGGTACAAGAACTTTGGTCCACAAGACTAGACTCTGATCTTCAGAGGTTATTCACGAGATTTGAGGCTTCATTTCACTCTGCTTGAGTGCTTACTAGCAAGGACAGTACAGTTGAGCTCCCAGAACCACCTGCTAAGACATACAAGGATCTTAAAATAATCCAGTAGATAAAGCCATAAAGAATCCAAGGGCAACTACAGAAAGCAAAACCTCGTATCACCAGACCTATTGCATCATGTCAGTCTTGGAGAAAGAAGGCCATGTTTCTCTCATTATCCCAACATGAGACCTTGGCAGAAATTCACTCTGAGAGAAGGGACTGGGTACCCTTACTTCGCCCCATAGGTTCAGATGGGACTAATCACCGTAGTACCTGCCATGGTAATACTGGAACTGACACAGCCCAGAAGGACTCTCTCCGCAAGACACTTTCTCACCCACATGGTGCTATTTGATAAGAAAAGGTATCCATCCCCTTCCTCCAATCCCCTAAGCAAGAATAAAACAGAGCAGGAAGTTTGAAGAAGGAGGTAAATCTGGAGACTCTAGTAGTGATAGGTCATTAGATAAAAAAATGAAAAGCACAGAGGTTCAGAGATCAGACAGATCTGGGTTGTAATCCAAACTCTGCTACTATCTAGAGTGGTGGTCTTGGGACAAGTTACTTACCGAGAACCCACTTCACAGGGTTCTTGTGTAAAACAAACTACATAATATTTCCAAAGGGAAGAGATAAACACGCACTGCTCTATTTAAAGTAGATAACCAACAAGGACCTACTGTAAAGCACAGGAAACTCTGCTCAATATTCTGCAATAACCCAAATGGGAAAAGAATTTGAAAAAGAATAGATACATGTATATGTATAATGGAATCACATTGCCGTTCACCTGAAACAAACACAATGTTGTTAATCAATGATACTCCAATAAAAAATGAAAATGAAAAAGAGTAAATACGCATTACCAAAAAAGGGAAGCAATATACTGGAATATTCAGGAATACTCTCTCTGGAAGAAAAGATACCTGAAGACTATCTCTACAATTTGATATCCTTGTGATGCTGTTAAGCAATTAAGATTACTTTCTTTCATCTTGTAAAATAGAGCTGGTAAATATACACCTTGTGTTAGCGGTACACGGAGAAACATCAATGGCACTAAAGACAAAGCTCCAGTGAAAAAGAAACTCAGGTTACACACTATGTAAGACCAAATCCAAACACAACACACAGATCAGTACAATAAAAGTTCTCTGTGAAATGGAGGGATGGGAATGGAGTGTGGAATAAAAAGGGACAAATAAATCTGTTAAAGGGGGCCTGTAGAGATAAATAATAAAAGAATGCATCCACCAGGGAGTATGATTAACTCAACCCTCTGAATCAGAGGTCTTCACAAACCAACAATAAATTCAGAGGTAATAACGAAGCATATCTCCTGGGGTTGTTTGAAGGTTAATTGTAAAAAAGCTTGGGGAAAGTTTAGCAGATTATCTACAATATGCCCAAGGATAGTGATGACTTTGTTGGATCCTTAATATGTAGCAATCCTTCCTTTTTTCCCATTATGAAGCTTGGACTATCTTTTTTATCTATCTATCCATCTATCTATTTTATAAGTGGGTGTGTGTGTTAGTCACTCAGTCGTGTCTGACTCTTTACGATCCCGTGGACTGTAGCCCACCAGGCTCCTCTGTCCATGGAATTCTCCAGGCAAGAACACTGGAGTGGATTGCCAATTCCTTCTCCAGGGGACCTTCCCGACGCAGGGATCGAACACTGGTCTCCTGCATTTCAGGCAGATGCCTTGCCATCTGAGCTACTAGGGGATTTATTTATTTCATAAATAGATAAAATTAAGTATATATCTACATACAGTTGATTTACAATATTATATTAGTTTCAGGTGTACAACCTAGTGATTCAATATTTTTTTATATACTTCAATTAAGTTTATTACAAAATAATGGCAATGTTTCCCTGTGCTGGATAATACATCCTTGTTGTTCCCAGTTTCTTTTTTTGAGGTTACTGCCAAGGATGTCTGCCAAATGCAGTTTTTCATCTTTTTTCACAATTTGGGTTTCCAAAAGTGGGAAGCCACCTCCCCAAAGTCACTATTCCTTTTTGCAAAGGACACAAGCAAATAACCCTCTGGTGTAACACAGAAGACTAGACTTTGGCCTGTATAATCATGAGGATGATATCAGCTAAAAGGGAATTATATTAACTTGATCATTTCTCATCTTTGAAATTCAACATGACTTGGCCTGGTTACATTTACTTATGCCTCAGACGATTAAGGGGGCACAGTGGTCTTGTCCCATCTAATCCTTTATTAAACTAAAATTAAAAATAATTTCTGAATTCCATTATTAATATCCTCCCTCTGTGAAAAGGATCTCCCTCAGCAGACCCTATTGACATTCCGTCTAGACACTGCTGGGGGAACTCACTTCATGAATATCAATAAACGTGTTGCATAGAGATGGGAGGATATTAAATTATTTCTGAGCCTTTGACAGTTGACAAAATGTTAGTATAATAATTACAAGTGCAGGCTGTTTAAATGCTAGGTAGGTGCTCCTTGGTGCAACAGTGAGCACTAGTCATACAAGCACAGCATCTTTGTTGGAAGGTAGCTTAGGGAAGAAACTTAACCTTGCTTTCAGCTCATTATGGCCTTATACCTTCTGCAAATCCTACACACACACACACACACACACACACCAGAAAAGGGCTTCCTTTCAAAATACCATTGACAGATCGATTACACTTTTGATTTAGGAAACAAAAATTAAAAATATTTTGTATCATTTCTTGCCATCATTTTCTTTGTCCTCCAATGGCAGATGAATTTAAAAGCTAATGGATTAATTAGAGGGCAAAAGAGGTCTCAATGATCACCGTTTCCCCCTCCATTCCCACCATCCAGCTATCCTAAGCCTTATCCGATGTCTGCCCCTGATCTGATATTCTTATTCAGTTCTTCAGGGTAGAAACTTGGGCTTTGATATTTCCCAAAAGTTCCCAAAAATATCGTATGTTAATGCATATATATGGAATCTGGGAAAATGGTACTGATGAACCTATTTGCAGGGCAGGAATAGAGACACAGATGTAGAGAACAGTTTTGTGGACACTGAGAAGGAGTCAGTTCAGCATCAGTCCTTCCAATGAATATTCAGGACTGAGCTCCTTTAGGATGGACTGGTTGGATCTCCTTGCAGTCCAAAGGATTCTCAAGAGCCTTTTCCAACACCACAGTTCAAAAGCATCAATTCTTCGGCCCTCAGCCTTCTTTATAGTCCAACTTTCACATCCATACATGACTACTGGAAAAACCATAGCTTTGACTAGATGGACCTTTGTTGGTAAAGTAATGTCTCTGCGTTTTAATATGCTGTCTAGGTTGGTCATAACTTTTCTTCCAAGGAGCAAGCATCTTTTAATTTCATGGCTGCTGTCACCATCTGCAGTGATATTGGAGCCTCCGCAAATAAATTAAGCCTGTCACTGTTTCCATTGCTTCCCCATCTATTTGCCACGAAGTATTGGGACCAGATGCCATGATCTTAGTTTTCTGAATGTTGAGTTTTAAGCCAACTTTTTCGTTCTCCTCTTTTAGTTTCATTAAGAGGCGCTTTAGTTCTTCTTCACTTTCTGCCATAAGGGTGATGTCATCTGTGTATCTGAGGTTATTAATATTTCTCCCAACAATCTTGATTCCAGCTTGTGCTTCATCCAAGCTGGCATTTCACGTGATGTACTCTGCATATAAGTGCATAAATAAGCAGGGTGACAATATATGACCTTGACGTATTCCTTTCCCAATTTGGAACCAGTCTGTTGTTCCATTTCCAGTTCTAACTGTTGCCTCTTGACCTGCATACAGATTTCTCAGGAGGCAGGTCAGGTGGTCTGGTATGCCCTTCTCTTGAAGAATATTCCACAGTTTGTTGTGATCCACACAGTCAAGGCTTTGGAGTAGTCAAGGAGAGGGAAGGAGAGGGTGGGACAAATAAAGAGAGTAGCAGTGACATATACACACTACCATGTCTAAAATAGATAGGTAGAGGGAAGTTGCTATATAACATAGGGAGGCCAGTCTGGCACTCTCTAAAGACCTAAAGAGGTGGGATGGGGGTGGGGTGGGGTGAGAAGAAGGATCAAGAGGGAGGTGATGTATGTACACTTATGGCTGATTCGTGTTGTGGTAGAGCAGAAACCAACACAACATCAAAAGCAATTATCCTCCAATTAAAATTTTTAAAAAGTTCCCCAGTTCTTTCTAGTGTATTATCAAGGCTGAAACCAAAGGAACTAGAACAATGGTTCCCAAATTTTAGTTTACCTGGGGTTCTCACACACAAAAAAACAGTTTCTTAGGATCCATCCCTGGAAATCTTGGGTAGGTCTCAGGAGTCTGCATTTTTAACAGATGCCCAGAGATTTTGATTCAGGTAGTCCAAGAAACACATATTGAGAAAACTAGGCTGGTCATATTTTTCACTTTCAGCTTAAACAGTCCCATCACTCCAGCTGTTGAAGGAATGCGGATCAAAGGGCAGGACTGCACTCTGTGGCCTGCAAACAAGATATGTTTGGTGCAGACAGCCAAGTACATTTTGCTGATAACAAAAGAATATGGGGAAAGAGATGTAATATTTACCAAGCACTTGGTATGCTCCAGGCATTTTACAAATGCTCTCTAATTTAAATCTCAAAGCATACAGGTAGAAAGAAGTTACATATTCTTCCCAGACCTCTTACTGAAAAGAAGAGACCTGGGGTTCATCTGATGTTCTAGCTGCAAATTTCCTGCAGACGAAGGGCAATGGGCCAGGGGTTGGGATGTCTACATACCAGACTCTGATGCTGACACTCCCTCCTTCCTGTTTGTTATGAGGCAATCACTCAAACTCTCTGTTACTATCTCAACATCTGTCCAGGTAGGAAATGGGGTGGGGTTGGGCTGGGGGCTGCTACTTGCCTCTGCCTGCTTCAGAAAGATCACATGAAGGCGAAGAAGCATGAATCGTGACCCATGAAAGCATTTGAGGCTTATTGGAAGAAAACTAGTCTGTAGACAATAAGATTTTGTGTATCAAAAGGAAAATGCTAACATAGTTGGACACCATTTTTCAATTTCTTAATCTGACTATTCATTTATCAGACATTATATTGTAAGTGTCTTATATCGTAAATATCGTAAATGTGGCTTCCCTGATAGCTCAGTTGGTAAAGAATCCGTCTGCAATGCGTATAACCCTGGTTCGATTCCTGGGTTGGGAAGATCCCCTGGTGAAGGGATAGGCTACCCTCTCCAGTGTTCTTGGGCTTCCCTTGTGGCTCAGCTGGTAAAGAACCCGCCTGCAATGCAGGAGACCTGGATTTGATCCCTGGGTTGGGAAGATCCCCTGGAGAAAGGAAAGGCTACCCACTCCAGTATTCTGGGCTGGAGAATTCCATGGACTAGTCCATGGGGTCAACAAGAGTCGGACACATCTGAGCAACTTTCACTTTCACTTCACATATTGCTTTCAGAACCATGAAAATTGAGAAGGTTACAGGTTCTCTGCAGACAATATTTTCAGTTTGGTGGGAAGAGCAGGAGGTGAAGTGGCTGAGAGACGGTGAGAAATAAAGGAAGTAGAGCAGAGAGACAGGGAGCAGGGAGAAGAGAAGGAAGAATGTAGGTGGGAGAAAGTTGGACAGAAATAGAACACATTTGTTTGTATAAATGTTTTAACATTTACAAAATGCTTGTTTATCCATTGCATTACTTAATTCCATTCCTCTCAGACTTTCACATGCCAAAGAATAGTGTTTAAATATATTCGTTGGCTCCACCTCCAGAAATTCTGATTCAATGGTCTGGGCTGAGACTGGGGGTCATGAGATAGATGGTGGCCCACGGACAGATCATGCTTCAAGTGGCAATCATCAGTCCAACTTTATGAGGCAGGCAAGGCTGGCATTGGGTGCCCCATTTATCATTCTCATTTTTTTAAAAGAGAGGAAACTGAAGTTTGGAGAAATTACAGAGCTGGTTTAAAGTCCCAAAGCTACCAGGACTTTCTGATGCTAAGCTGTGGGTTTTTCTCAGTGTGGATGATTTAAGCTTGATATTCTTCAAGGTAGTGCTTGGGGAAATCAGAATAATGGTCATTGCCTTCAAAGCGGAGGGAGTTGCCATGGATACAAACATTGTCTTAATGTCTTGCAAAGAATTTCCTTTAACCATAAATTCTATAAGAAATAGTCCCAGCAAGATATAATCTATTCTGCTTCTTAAAGAATCAACCTTCCCACAGCAGAAGAAGTAGATAACAGTTCTCTTTGTGAATATTGGCAAGATTTATAACCTCCTCGTAGGTAAGTTTTAACCACCTTTTGGGATTGTTATAAGGACTGAATGAGGATCAAGTTGACCTACCTGGGCTACCCAGATGGCACCAGTAGTAAAGAATCCAGCTGCCAAAGCAGGAGACAGAGGAGATGCGGGATTGATCCCTGGGTTGGGAGGATCCCCTGGAGGAGGGCATAGCAACCCAGTCCAGTATTCTTGCCTGGGGAACCCCATGGACAGAGAAGCCTGGTAGGTTACAGTTCATGGGTTCGAAGAGTCAGACACGACTGAGAGACTGACTACAACACACAACTTGACCTAAAGTATTTTTGGCAGTTCCTGACACATAGTAGGTGTTCTGTGAGTGCTAGTTTCCATTTTTCCCTTTCCATTATTAATCATTGAACCACTAATAAAATCGTGAGAACTTACATGATGGGATGTGAACCATTAATTTACATTAATTTGTTTAATTCTCATCATAATCCCAGGGAGCTGGTTCTGTTAGCATCCCCACTTCATGAACAAGGAAACTGAGGTTCATAGTGCTGAAGGTCTTCAATTCTCACAGGAACTAGAAGCGGAGCTAGGAGTTGATCCCAGGCAGCCTGCTTCCTGAGCCTGCTCTCCTAAGCATGTTGTAAAGTTGCTTTCCCAGCTTGTCAATCAAGAGATCTCAATTAGTTAAAATGGTGAAAGTGAAGGGACAAGACAAAAAGAATACTCTCAGAACTTGACTGCCAAGCCTGAATTTTTCCCAAGCACCAGTGCATGGTTGATAAGACAATGGCCACTGAATGTTGCTTATGCTACAGAAATGGTGCTTTGTCTATTTTTCCGGGACAGGACAGAAGAAAATGACTTTCCCCTTACTCCTATTCTCACTTCTTTTGGTCCTGAGTCTTTCTGGCAAGAATTCACTATTTTATCCCTATTCTGCTATTTGATCCCTGCAATTGCTTGTTACCTTGCTTGTCAGCTCTTGTGTTGACAAATGGACCTCTCTGCCATTTACTTATTCATCCTGATAGTTCTTGGATGCAATTAGTTCTTTCATCCTTTCTGTGTGCAGGCCCTGTGAACTTCTGGAGGTGCGAGGCACTGTGTGCCTGTTCTAATGGTGCTTTTTATCTGGTGAGGGAGGTAAAGAGACCTACAAAAGAAATAATTGCATTTCTGACTATAGAATTCCAAATTTATGTGAGTCCTGAGTGACAGAAACATGGTCTTGTAAGAGAGTAGAGGGAAAGAAGTGGACTTGGGTTGTCCATATAGGGGACAAGGTCTGCAGCAGATGTCAAGGAAGGAATCTGTGTGTAAATGGTCTTTGAGTTGAGATTTAAGGGGTGAATAGAAGTCCACTAGGCTAAGAAAGGTGGGAAGAGGGATAGGAAGGGGTGTGACATCTCTGTGGTGAGAGGAGCAGGGCAAGTTCAAAGAACTGCAAGAACGTGAAACCTCAGAACAGAACACTGACAGACCCTAAAGATGGCCGACTCAAGAGAAGAGAAAAATCAGCCTCAGAATAGATATCTATGTGCTGTCGGAAGAACATGAAGTCACTCATTGATGGAACAAATGTGAATTGAATTTCTATTATGAGCCAGTGTCCGTTAAAGATATAGGAGGTACGACAAAGATGAATAAAACATGTTTCTTGTTTAGTGGTTAAAAGTCATTGCAAATTCCTTTAGGATAAGGCCATGTTTTACTCAGCATTATATCCTGTATGTAGCAAGTATTCAGTGAATATTCATTAAATAAAAGCAATTTTAGGTCACTAATTTTTTTATTATTGATCAAATAAACATCAATGCATTAATATTACCATAAATTTTAGACATGTATATATACATTTATATATACATTTATATGCATATATGTGTGTTTGCATATGTATGTATACACATACACACACAAACACACACCAAAGGCTTCCTTCAGAGTTAATAAAGTACAATCCTCAGGCAAGGGACTTTGGCTCCAGAATTTTTTAAGAAAGCAGAAGTGATTCCCATGTGTAGTTATGGTTGAGAACCAGGTTGATATCAAGGTTAAATGAATCAGTCTAGGCTCCCACTGTAATATACAAGAATTAAAATTTAAACATATTTCAGCATCAGTATGAAGTCACATTTTTTTCTCCTCCCTAAACCTGAAGAATGCCACTAAAGAATGCCTATAGAAATAATGAGCTCGCTATCTCAAATGGAGATTGGGGAATGTGACATCCTTAGGAAGGTATATCAGAACAGTTTGAACTCTGTGCCCCTGACTCCCATAACAAATCTGTTAAGACCCCTCAAAGGGACATATGCTCTGGTTAAGAATTATTCTTGTGGGGAAATTTACTTGATTGATCATTTGCTTCTGCAAATGATAACATTAATCTGGTAACATTAATGAAAGCAAAATTCATGCCAAAGGAACAAAACGATGAGCTTTGACAATACATGATAGCTGAAACTTAGTGAGCCTGCTTTTTGGTGATGACCTTAGCCTCCACTTGGTCGTTAGCCAGGGCAGGTGAATGTTTATATGTAGTTTAATTAGTTAATGATAGTTAAGTGCCTCAAGAGCCCATCAACTTGGCGTTAAAGGACAATTACCCATCATCACTGAATTCCCAGGCTATTTGACGAAGCTGAATCATAGATCTGTCCCTGAGTGAGGGAAACTAGTCAAAGGCAGAGAGAGTGTTTCGCTAAATCCCTGAAGCTCTTACAAACACAGAGAATGGTCTAACCAACCACTGAAGCTTTCAAAGCCAATGGAAAGGAATCTTCACAATAGAGAAGAATGAAGTGAAAAACAAGCAGGAACTCTTTCTTAACCCAATCTCACCTTAGCCGTGTAAGCTGTAATAACCTGGACTGGATCCACCAGAGATTGGCTCCAGTTGTTTTACAGGAAATCTTTCTTTTTGAAAGTGAGATGCTAAGCTCTTCACTGCCTCCAGGAGAACATGTTAGTGCCTTGCTTCCAAGGGTGTGGATCACATAAATCTGAAGTATCTCTGGTTTCGGTGGGAATAATGAAACCTTTCTCGGCTGACGCATCTAGGAATTAAAGAAGTGTAATAGCTTTGAACCATTGTCAAAAGCCGCATGGAACCTCATTGCTGGAAAGGGTGTTTCATTTTTTTTTGTGATTTAGCTTGGAAGTATCTCCTTCTTAAATCCTTTCCTTCTTTCCTCCACCTACTTTATCTCTACTCCTTTTTTAGCTCTGCCCCCCAAAAGTTTATAATACAGGAGTTTAGAGACAGAAAGTAATTTGGGGAATCTGACGGTCATTACATAGTGCTGGCAAGACACACAATTTCAATTGATTTGAGAAGATTGCTATGTCTACACATATATAAACACATCTCATTTTCTGGGGGTCTTTTTGTTTGTTTTCACAACAGGCATTTGCATGTTTGAGAAAGAAATCTTGTAATTACAGGTGACTGGAGATTTTTCTTCTAATTGGTATACTGAGTCTCCTGTTGGGTAAAAGTATATTGTTGAAGGAATGTACTGACTTTACAAGCCCAGCTGAGTCAATTTCCAACTTATCATGGTGGTGTTACTGAAGAAAGCACTGATGTTTTGTGTTCATTTGTTCCTTCATGCACTTAGCCGATCTGCATTTGAGGGTACTCTATAGCAGGACCAGTGTCTAGGGAATAAAGAGAATAAAGAATAAATAAACTTTGCTTTTATTTTTATTTATTTATTTAAATAATTTTTATTGGAGTAGAGTTATTTAAAATGTTGCATTAGTTTTTGTTGTGCAGCAAAGTGAAAGAGTTATGCTCACGTCTTTCTTAGATTCTATTCCTGTGTAGGTCATTTCAGACTGTTGAGTAGCGCTCCCTGTGTTATTCAGTAGGTTCTTACCAGCTATGTATTTAGGGTACATATGTCTCTCCCGATCTCCCAATTTACCCTTCCTCCTTCTCCCCGCTTGGTAACCATAAGCTTGTTTTATACATCCGTGACTCTATTTCTCTTTTGTAAATAGATTCCTTTTTACCTTTCTTTTTTAGATTCCACATATACATGACCTCATATGACATTTGTCTTTCTCTGACTTGCTTCACTTAGAATGACCATCTCTAGGTCCAACCATGTCACTGCGAATGGCATTATTTCATTCTTTACTTAGCTGAGTAATTTTCCAGTGTATATACGCTTTACATATTCTTTATCCATTCCTCTTAGCAGCTTACAAAGTTGTGAAGATAAGAGCTCTGTACAATATGTTCCTAGGAGGAATGTGTAGATGTCCCAAGAAGTAGCAGCAGGGAGGCACTGGGTATGGCTGGCGATTCCAGTCAACACTTCAACGACAAGGCAATTGGCTGGCCCTTGAAGTATGATAAAAGCATGAAAATATCGAGATGGTGAAGGAAAGGAGGCAATTAGAGAGACAGCACCAGGTCAGGAAGCAGAATTGAGGAACCAGTTGTTGTTGCAATAAAGCAAAGCACAATAAAAACAGGTATATTTGGAAATTTATGTTGCTTTGAACTGCTGAGCTTGTGGTAATATTTTTTACAAGAGCAATAGGAAAGGAATACAGTGGGTTTAAGTGCAATGTTGGCAAACTTGTTCTCAGGTATCAGATGTCTGCATTAGCTGGTGCCAGGTTAGACATAGGTGACGGTGGGCATAGGGCTGGAGGAACAGAGTTAGGTAGGCACAGCGGCAGATGTAGCAGTAAGCGAGACAACAGGGGTAAAATACTAATGTTTCTCTCAAATAGATGCTCTTAGAGAATGGGGAAAACTATTTAGGACAGTAACCTGGAACATAAGTGCTTAATATACAGTTGGTTAGAATATTGACTCCTCTGGGCGAGACAATCCATCGGTGGGTAAAGACCTCAGAGAACACAATGTTTGTCATCTCTGAAGACAGTTTTCTACAGGCAAACTTGGATTATGTTGACCCTCAAGGAAGTCTTGAAGTGGGGAAAAGATCTGTGCATGAACAAGAATGGTTAGAAGCATGGCAGCCTGCTCATCCTGGTCCTACCTGTTTGCCTGGCTGACTATGCTCGTAAAAGCTTCAGGGTGTTTTAGTACCAGCTGAACATGCTGCTTCATTCCACCTCCAGCTGCTTGCCTCCCTGAGTCACGGCCCTGTCTTCCACCCCGGAGGAAGGACCCGAGATCACTTTAAGATAGATCCTGTGCTTACTCATCTCTATACTGCCATCACCTAGTGTGATGCCCAGAAAGCAGCAGATGCCCAATAAATCTTCATTAAGTGAATGCACAAAGGGACAGAGTTCTACTCTTCACACATTTAAAGATTCATCGCAGGGTAGTGGGTATTACAAGGCAGTGAGTAATCTTATACTCAGATCTGCAGTCCAGAAAAATGGTTTCCAAAAGCTGATCCACACCAGTCCACCAACTGATGTCAGGCCAGTAAAGATGGTTGGTCTCCACCCTCTCCATTATGATTCAGCGGGCCTGGGCGTTTGTTTCTTTAATAAACTCCACAAGGATTCTGCTTTTCAGGCAAGTCTGTGAACTGTTGGTCTTGACCTCAAAGAGGACAGAGATCAGGCTTCTCAGGTGGCTCAGTGGTGAAGATCTGCCTGCCAAGGCAGGAGATGCAGTTTTGATCCATCATCTGGGAGGATCCCACATGCTATGGACCAATAAGCCTGTGTGCCACAACTACTGAGCCTGTGCTCTAGAGCTTGGGAGCTGAAACTACTAAAGCCCGAATGCCCCTAGCCTATGCTCCACAACCAAAGAAGCCACTGCGATGAGAAGCCTACATACCGCAACTAGAGAGTAGCCCCCACTCGCCACAACTAGAGACAAGCCTGCGCAAAACAAAGACCAAGCACAGCCAACAATAAATGAATAAAATCATGTACATAAATAATGAGGACAGAGTTCATTCTGAACCAGGGTGATCAGAGAAAGACTGAGAAGGGGGGCAGTGATCTGAAAGGAGCCTTCAAGCATGGGTGGTTTTGGGTAAATGAAGATAAGGAAGAAAAGCCAGAACAAAGGTACAGAGAGACAGACACTGTAAGAAACAGCATTCTGTATCATTTGGGCTTCCTACTCAAAACACCATTGACAATCTGTACCACTTATTTCTGCATAATATATTATCCTATAACTTACTTTCTTAAACAACAATCAGCATCTATTACCTCTCAGTTTCTGAGGGTTAAGGATTCAGGAACAGTTTGGTTGAGCTTTTCTGACTTAAGGTCACTTAAGAGGTTGCAGCCAGATGGGGACTGGGCAGAGGTCAATTCAAAGGATTCTTTGACCTGATGCTTGGAACAGAAAGACTCTTGAAGCTAGAGACTGGAAGAGTTAGGGCCCCTCTGCATATTCTTCTACCTATATGCTCTTTTTGTATGTGATCTCTATAGCAGGGTGGCTTCAGATAGCTGGACTTCTCACATGGTGACTCAGTGCTCCAGAAGCATGTGGTCTGAGAGAGTGCCTCGTAGGAAGAGACAGGCAGGGTGAAGGGGAACTAGGTAGTGGTATATGCGTGCAGTGCATACATGCATGCAGGTGAAGAGATACATATTTATAATAGGTGGGCAAGGGAGCCATGATTTCAGGATTTCAGGAGTTCTTCATTTAACTTTAGCCAGACACAAAGAGGTTATTCAGTGTTTCTTATTGGAATATGGATTGTATACCATAGAGAAGAATTATCATAAAAGATACCAACTTCAACTATATGATTGAATCTAACTTTACCACAAAGAATTGCAATGCATCTTTCAGCAATGTTCAGTAGTCTCTGAAGGTCAGGGATCACATTCATAGAAGAATTAGATTTGTGTAGTTGCCATTTTCCCATAATCAAAGGCAGAAGACTGGTGTCCCAGACCTCATGCTTGGTAAACTGTGATCTTGGGCAAATATGTAACCTCCTTCCTCATTGAGCTATTTATTTCTCTAACTTCACTTCCTTTGATATATTCCTCAAGCTTCACTCTCCCAAATTTTGGATTACTTGCTTTTTCCCAAAGCATAGAACTCTTTTAAGACTCCCTACTTTGCATGTAGTGGTCTTTCTGTTTGAGACACTGCACTTCCCCACTTCTGTCTCCAGTAAGTGCCCCTTCCCCTATCTTTTAGCTTCTCAGTAGAACTGTCAGATTCTACTCCTGGCAGAAACCACCCTCTGAATTCTCCCAGCACCCTGCATGTATCTGTATCATCATCCAGGTCTTGTTGTTTTCACTACTAGACCAAGAGTCTCTTAACAAAAGATTTATGCCTTGTTGATATCTGCTGTGTCTGCCAAGAGCATGATGTCTGACATACAATAATCTATCAGTAAATAGTTATTGTGCTTCAGTGAATAAATAAATCCATGAAGGCAGGAAAAAATATTTTAAAATGTGAACTGTCCATTCTCTGGCTTGATTGGATGGTACACATGGGACCTTCAAAGGACATTAGCTAAATTATCTTTTCATGATCATCAAGTTGTCAAGACTGGAAAAATTAACAATAAGAAACAATTTTATTGTCTCTGGATAACAGCAAAAGCCTTAGACTTTTGAGTCTATTGTGTTCTTTCTCACTGAGATCCTGTGCAAAGATGAAGTTGAGCTTAGAAAGCTCCAATTTTTATCTCTTTGTATCAAGAGTATAGCTCCTTCTACTTTTCATCTGTTATGAGTGGCGGACACCTTTTCTTGCTCCAAAAAGAACTGCAGGCAAATTCATTCCTGGTGGGCGGTGGATGCCTATCAAGTGAAGGTCAATAGCAATCTGACTCTCATCTCACACTATCTCACAGGGACAGGGACAAACAGGACTTGAGGCCTGGCCTTGTTGCTCTCCCACTCCAGCAAGAGACTGAGCTAAAATATGGACCTGTGGCTGCATAGATACCACTGAGACCTTGCCCCTGTTATTAGCCAGCAATTTGATTTCACTTTTCTGAGTTCCTGTTTCTCCACTATAATTTGAAGATTGTGGCCTCATAATGCTCAGCTCAAAAAATGGGAACTCTTCTGAAGATTGAAAAAAACCCTCAGCAAAATCACCCAGCCTATTCTCTAATATACAGTAGGTGTTCACAGATGTTCATCTTTTCCCTTCTCCCACTGGACCCTCCTAAGAAGAAAATATTCTGGCCATCCATGATAAAGAGGTCATTACTGGCTCCTTTTTTCTGCTTAGTAAGAATAGGGTAGGGCTCCGGTATCTCATGTGTATTTCTCTGGCATGCATACCCAGGCACACCCATCTACCAGGCTTTGTTTCCTTAACCTCAAGTTATGTAATGAGTAGGTGTAGGGCCCTGGATCCATTTCCACAGGGACCTGTTTCAAAATCCCCGCTGATTGCTCTATGTTGAATGTGTGTATGAAAGAGAAAGGCCCACACATGTTTCCCACTTGAACCTCCCGGCCTGAATTAGGTCATGCAATCATTGCATTTTTCACTATTTCACAAGCTGCTGTGATGGCACAAAGAATAAGGCAAGAGCAGGGAGTTGCTTAACCTTGCCCTGTATTTACACATACATGTCGGCAGGGAAACCGTGACTCATTCCCCTCACTGGAATACAGCGGGGAGGCCGGCTCTTAATGACTCTATTTTAAAAGACTACTTTCCCTCACATTCAGCTAAATCCTCTACAGCTGAACTTAACCTCTGGAAGTACAGGACAAGTTAGGAAGAGCATTAACCTGTTCTGACCCCTAGGGTACCATTGGGTAACATTTAGGGAATACACAGGCAGTATCCAAGGAACCCTCCCCCAAAACTGTGGGAAGTGAAATCGACAAAAGCTGATGATTCAAAGATTGGTGACAGTGTCCCATAGAAGTTTCTACCTACTGTGTGCCAGGTGCTCTGTCTACATTTTCTCTAATCCCCATGTCAACCTAGCTCATCTTGTAACTGATGCTCGGTCATGTTAGGTAATTTCTCCAAAGTACCAATGTTAATAAGCAGCAAAGTTGGGACTCAAATCCAGACATTTCCAGTGCCAAAGCTCATGCACCTTGATCTGTGTGCACCACCTCCTTGAAGTTGAAGTTGGGTGTTTCACTTCCCAATCACGCATCTCCCTAGAACTGCCACTAGGCGTGGGCATACCCCTTCTCCCTCCACAATTTGTATTCTCTAGTCTAACATTCTGGGCTTTAGTGAAGTCATATTTGTACAGAAGACAGTTGAAAGAACATCAGCTTTTAACACTCCTTTTAAGATTCTGTTTCCTTTGTTACTTGTCCTGAGGTCTGGTTGTTTCTTTCTTTCATTTGGAAATTACCAATACAGTACCAATCCAAGACAGTCTTTTACTTCTTCTTCTTTTTTTTTTTTTTTTAACTTAAGTCAGCCTAAGACAGTTTCTGTTGCATGCAACCACGGTCCCTAATGGGTGGACACTTTTCACTCAGATAATAACTTGG
The DNA here is from genome assembly GCF_019320065.1 of Cervus canadensis. Taxonomy (NCBI): domain Eukaryota; kingdom Metazoa; phylum Chordata; class Mammalia; order Artiodactyla; family Cervidae; genus Cervus; species Cervus canadensis. The sequence goes on along the minus strand of NC_057397.1, from coordinate 15,902,598 downwards.
CTGAATGCAGAAGCTCCACATCTTAAGACAGTAGTTCTTAAATGTTAGCAAGCCCTAGTATCACTTGAAGGGGTTCAGAACACTGACAGCTGGGTCCAACTCCAAAGTTTCTGATTCCAAAGATCTGAAATAAGGTCTAAGAATTTTTACTTCCAAAAGTTTCTGGGTGATGCCAACATGGCTGGTTCAGGACCACACTTCAAGAACCACTGACAAGACATACAAACAAGTGTGCTCTGATAGTCTAGTGACTAGACTTGACAAGCATAGTTATGCTTCCATAATATCAGTTTCTTGAAAACTCTCAATAAATATGTAATTCAGAATCTAACTTCCAGAACTCACGTCCCCTCAATTCTCAAACTTATATATCCCTGGTATCTTTGAATATTTTGCCATTTTTTGGAGAAGGCAAGACCCAAAGCTTTCTTTTTTAAAAGTAGGATTTTTAAAATTAATGCTTGACTTTTTAGAGCAGTATTAGGTTCATGGCAAAACTGAGAAGAAAGTGCAGAGAGTTCCCATACGCTCACTGCTCCCGCATATGCACAACCTCCACCTCTGTCAACATCATCACCACAGCAGTACATTTGTTAAAAGCCATAAACCTACAGAGACATGTCATTATTGTCCAAAGTCCACAGTTTACATGAGACTTCACTCTTGGTGTTGTACATTTTATGAGTTTTGACAAATATATAATGAAATATATCCATTATTACAATATTATATAGAATGGTTTCACTGTTCTATAAACCCTCTATGCTCTATTCATCCTTCCCTCCCTGTTAACCCATGGAAACTACTGATCTTTATACTGTCTCCCTGGTTTTGCCTTATACAAAATGTAATTTAATTGGAATCATCCAGTAAAAAGGCTTTTCACTTAGTAATATGCATGTAAGTTTCCTCCATGTCTTCTCATGGCTTGATAACTCTTTTAGCTCTGAATAATTTTCCATTGCCTTGATATATCAGTTTATTTACCCATTCACTTACTGAAGTACATCCTGGCTGCTTTCAGGTTCTGGCAATGATGAATAAAGCTGTTATAAACAGCCGAGTATTTTTGTGTGGATAGAAGTGTTCAATCCTTTTCGGTAAATACCAAGGTGAACTACTGCTGTATGGTAAAAGTACAGGTAGTTTTGCAAGAAACTGTCAAACTATTTTTCAGAGTGGCTGCACAAACTGTTGTGTTCCCACTGGAAATGAACGAGAGTTCTTGTAGTCTCATATCTTTGCCAGCATCCAAGGTTGCCAGTGTTTTGCGTTTCACTCTCTAAGAGATATGTAGAGTTACCTCATTGTTGTTTTAACTTACAATACCCTAATGACATATGATGTCAAGCATCTTTTCATGTGCTTCCTTGTCATCTGTATGTCTTCTTTGGTGAGGTGCCTATTAGGATCTTTAGCCCATTTTTTTAATTCAGTTTTTATTTTATTATTGTCAAATTTTAGAAGTTTTTGTATATTTTGGATAACAGTTATTTATTGTTGTGTCTTTTGCAATTATTTTCTCCCAGTCAGTGTCTTCTGATTAGCTTGACATTGTGTTTCACAGGGCAGAAGGTTTGAATATCAATGAATTCCAGCTTATCAATTATTTTTTTCATAGGTTATTTCTTCGGTGTTGTATCTGAAACATCATCTAAATACCCAAGGTTCATTAGGTTTTCTCCTATATGCTGTATAAACCAAATACTTCTTTACCCTAAAAAAAATTTGTATATTGAAGTCCTGATCCCTAATATATTTGGAGTTTGGGCCTTTGGAAATTAATTAGGTTTAGATCAGGTCATGAGAGCTTGGACTCCCATAATGGGATTAGTGTCTTTACACGAAGAGGAAAAGAGACCATATCTCCCTTTCTCTCTCTAACATGTGAGCAAACAGCAAGAAGGCAGCTGTCTGCAAGTCAGGAAGAAGACCCTCTCCAGGAACTAAATATGCTGGCAGCTAGTCATGGACATTCCAGCCTCTATGATAAATAACTGTCTTTTAAATCTACAGTATTAGTCTGTTCTGTATTTCTGTGTCTCTTTTTCTGTTTTGCATATAGGGTTATCGTTACCATCTTTCTAAATTCCATATATATGTGTTAGTATGCTGTAATGTTCTTTATCTTTCTGGCTTACTTCACTCTGTATAAGGGGCTCCAGTTTCATCCATCTCATTAGGACTGTTTCAAATGAATTCTTTTTAACGGCTGAGTAATATTCCATGGTGTATATGGAGAATGTGAGGGTGGGATATTTCAAAAGAACTATCTATGGTGAAACAGATCACCAGCCCAGGTGGGATGCATGAGACAAGTGCTCGGGCCTGGTGCACTGGGAAGACCCAGAGGAATCGGGTGGAGAGGGAGGTGGGAGGGGGGATCGGGATGGGGAATACGTGTAAATCTATGGCTGATTCATATCGATGTATGACAAAACCCACTGAAATGTTGTGAAGTAATTAGCCTCCAACTAATTAAAAAAATTAATTAAAAAAATAATAATAATGAATAGTAAAATTAAGATTTAAATTGTTCATAAAAGACTGTATTCTTTAAACTTCATGGTGCAAAAAAATATAAACTTATGTAGTTCAAAAAAAAAAAATCTACAGCATTTTGTTCCAGCAGTCTGAACTAATCTTATAGAACTTCTATAATTTTGAATTTTATATTTAGGTCTACATTTGAGCTAATTTTTTTGAAATATATAAAGTCTGTCAAAATTATATTTATTTCTTTATTTAATATAAATGTTAAGTTGTTCCAGAACCATTTATTGAAAATAGTACCTTACTCCACTGTATTGCCTTTTATCCCTTGTTAAAGACCAGTTGACTGTATTGATGTGGGTCTGTTTTGAAATTTTCATTCTGATACATTGATCTATTTCATCAATACCACACTGTTTTCATTACTATAGCTTTATAATAAGTCCTGAAGTCAGAGAGTATCCGTCTTCTGGGCTCTTCCTCAGTATCTAGTTAGGTTATTCTGGGTTTTGCCTCTTCATGTAAACTTTGGAATCAATTAGCTGATATCCACAAAATAGTTTTCTGGTATTTTAACTAGGATTTCTTTAAATATATAGCTCAGTTTAGGAAGAAATTACATCTTGATATTTGAGTCTTCCTCTCCATGAACATGGAATATCCTTTCATTTATTTTATTATTTTTTCTTTGGTAGCTCTCATCAGGGTTTTGTAGTTTTCCTCATATGGATTTTGTACATATATTCTTAGATTTGTACCTAAATATTTCAATTTTGGGGGGTTGCTAATGTAAATTATAATGTGTTTTTAGTTTCAAATTCCACTTTTCACAATGGCATGTAGGAAAGTGATAGGCGTTTGCATACTAGCCTTGTATCCTGCAGTTTTTACATTATATAATCACTTATTAGCTACAAAAGTGAGTTTTTTGTCGATTCTTTTAGATTTTCCACACAGACAATCATGACAGAGTTTACAAGAGATGGAACAACATAATGGTTGAAAACATTTGTTCATGCTAAAAGTAAATTAATGCATTACAGAAAACTTGAAACCTTTTTCTTTTGAGTACTTGCTGTGTTCTGTGAACTACCACTTTATCAGTATCTTCCAACTGAATCCTGTTGACAACTTTCTGATATATGGCTGCTACTGTCCTTGCTGTATATGCAATAACTTGATGAGACAATAATTGATGTGCATCAAGACATACAGGTAATAAGTGGTAGTACCAAGAATCTTGCTGGGATAGTCTGATTTCAGGGCTATACTTCTAACAGCTGTGAAATGCTGACTCTTATTATATCCATACATCTTTCTATCACACCACTCCACCTCATAAAATAATTAACAGCAGTATGTTATGTTATGTGCATGTGCTTAGTCGTGTCCAACTCTTTTCAACCCCATGGACTATAGTCCACCAGGCTCCTCTGTCCATGAGATTTTCCAGGCAAGAATACTGGAGTGGGTTGCCATTTCCTTCTCCCTCAATATGTTATGCTTCCTCTAAATCTTTGCTTTCCTGAAAACCAATAAAGGAGATAATGAAGGAAAAAAGTACCTAAAGTGCCATTAATAGCATTAATGGGCATGATGAAATCCTTTTATGTATTTAAAAATATATATTGAGCATCAACCTTGTGCCAGGCACTGTTGCAGGGATGAAGCAATAGACAAAAATCTCTTCCCTATTGTGCTTGCATGCTAAGTCACTTTAGTCATGCCTCTTGAGAAATCTGTATGCAGTTCAGGAAGCAACAGTTAGAACTGGACATGGAACAACAGACTGGTTCCAAATAGGAAAAGGAGTACTTCAAGGCTGCATACTGTCACCATATTTATTTAACTTGCATGCAGAGTACATCATGAGAAACACTGGGCTAGAGGAAGCACAAGATGGAATTAAGATTGCCAGGAGAAATATCAATAATCTCAGATATGCAGATGACACCACACTTATGGCAGAAAGTGAATTAAGACCTAAACAGCCTCTTGATAAAAGTGAAAGAGGAGAGTGAAAAAGTTGGCTTAAAACTCAACATTCAGAAAACTAAGATCATGGCATCTGGTCCCATCACTTCATGGCAAATAGATGGGGAGACAGTAAAAACAGTGGCTGACTTTATTTTTCTGGGTTCCTAAATCACTGCAGATAGTGATTGCAGCCATGAAATTAAAAGAACTTACTCCTTGGAAGGAAAGTTATGACCAACCTAGACAGCATATTAAAAAGCAGAGACACTACTTTGCCAACAAAGTTCCGTCTAGTCAAGGCTATGGTTTTTCCAGTGGTCATGTATGGATGTGAGAGTTGGACTATAAAGAAAGCTGAGTGCCAAAGAATTGATGCTTTTGAACTATGGTGTTGGAGAAGACTCTTGAGAGTCCCTTGGACTGCAAGGAGATCCAACCAGTCCATCCTACAGGAGATCAGTCCTGGGTGTTCTTTGGAAGGACTGATGCCGAAGCTGAAATTTCAATGCTTTGGCCACCTGATGGGAAGAGCTGACTCATTGGAAAAGACCCTGATGCAGGGAAAGATTGAAGGCAGGAGGAGAAGGGGACGACAGAGGATGAGATGGTTGGATGGCATCACTGACTCAATGGACATGGGTTTGGGTGGACTCTAGGAGTCGGTGATGGACAGGGAGGCCTAGCGTGCTGCGGTTCATGGGTTCTCAAAGAGTCAGACACAACTGAGCGACTGAACTGAACTGAACTGAATTCTTTGCAACCCCATGGACTGCAGCCCGCCAGGCTCCTCTGTCCATGGAATTTTTCAGGTAAGGATACTTGAGTGTGTTCCCCATTTCCAGGGGATCTTCCCTACTCAGGGATCAAACCCACATCTTTTATGTCTCCTGAACTGAAAGGCAGGAAGCATTTGTTCTATTTTTGGTTTTTAACTTAGAAACATTAAAAAGTTGTAGCCTGAGTGTTTATCAAATTCATTTGAAAATATACTGTGCATGATGTAACCCATAAAGGTAAGTACTGTCACTGCCAACTTCTCATTAATACATTCAACAGTTATTTCTAGGGTTTGCTATGTGCTAAGGCACATATGTGGCCTTAATTAAAAAAATAATAATAATAATACAAACTATGTACCCTCAGGCAGCTTACAGTGAATATAAGGGACAAGTTAAATCAACAGTAATTTAAATAGTGCTAAGTCTTCTGGGAACAGATATCAGGATGAGATTGCTTGGAAAATATGTTGCTGAGAGAACTACAGAAGGTGTGTTTAACCATTATGAGTTGATGTCAACCTTTAAAAATCTATAGAAAAAGAAAAAAAATCTATTAAAAAAAGGACAAACAACTGACCATTTCAAATATCTAATACTTCATTACATTTGCAGAGAGGGCCCCATCCTAATCTCTCAGTAACTATTCCTCCAATACCTAGTCTTAATGTTTGATCTCTCTAGGCTTAGTCAGAGCCATCAAAGGATGTATTTCTGGACAACAAGTATATCTCAGACAACCAACAGAGCTGGAAAGATGACTTCAGCTTTAAGTTATCTTTGCACTTACCAAACATCCTGTTTCCTGGGGTAGAGCTTTAAAAGGTCTCCATTACTTAACAGTTATTTTTCTGTAACATTTTGTTATGTGAGTTCCCCAATAGTAAGTGTAATGGCACAGTGATTTTGGAAATGATATGAATTCTACAGGAACATCACTACTAATGACACTATTAATGACTACTAATGACTAATGACTAATCAAAATACCAAATACCAATACCAAAATACTACTAAAGGCAAAATACCAATCGTTCCAGATTGCATATTAAAAGTAAAAGCAGGAAAGAAAGATGTCTCTGGATAGACTAGTGTTTCCTATATTGAAGGGAATATGTCCTCTGAGTTGAGTATATTATATTAAAAATTTACCATTGTTATTGGCACTAAGACTGGCAAACCCAAGATCATTTCAAGGCATCTGTATGCTGGGGGAAGGACTGCAAGAGGAGAATGTGGGTTATTTTCATTTGTTTATTTTAATATCTGTATGTTAAAGTCAAGAATAGTAGGTGATATGAGTTTAAAAGATACATTAAAGCAATGAACCAACTATTGTATCCCAATCAATTCATGCTAAGGACATTATTCTACAGCAAGAAACAAAAAGAGTATTAAGTAGTCTGTTGCAGCATTATACATAATACCTCAAACTGAAGGTTCTAAGTAGCTTACAAATCATGGTAGACTATATAGTTTAAGGAAAATCGTCATGAAGACTATGAAATCATGAGGAAATGTTTGCAACACAATGTTAAAATAGCAAATCATATACTGAAAATAAGTAAAATGGGATTAAATTCAAACACTGAGATACAAATAAACAAAGATAGTAGCATTAAGATGGTGAGACAATGTCTTCTTGCTAGAAACATTCCTTAATGCTATTGTTTTATATTTTAGAGAGACAGAAAGAGGGAGGAATAGAGACATACTGACTGAAACAAAGTGTTGGAGGAAGAATTTAAATTTCATTCTTCTCTAAAATGCACCACATGGAGGAAAATAAACTTTCCAGAGCTAAGGGGAAAATTGGCTGACCAAGGTAAAAGTCACATAATTGCTGGTTATGTTCAATTCTGGCGTGAATAGTTCTGTATTGAGATGGGAAAACACTCTTCTGTCTGTCTCAGGAATTCAAACACTTAGTGGGGACAACTATTTCTCTAACCATATGGTTCTGAATGAGTCATATTAGCCCAAGCCTTCAGTAACCTTGGAGTAAAGCGATTTCATTGCAGCAAATGTCAAGGCCAGAGCAACTGAACAATTTACTTGTTTATGTCATGCTACATCATCTCTGGATTGCATTAGTTTCCTTCTCGCCACTTAGAGAAGGTCTTGAGATTAAGTTCTACTTGGAAAAATAATGAGAAATGGGAATGGAGTATTCCAGATGGCACCATTGTTGTTTTATTTTTCTTGATAGTGAAGCAAATAAAACAAAATGCTGGTTTCTAATGTGATTTTCTTAGTGGATCCAGATGTCAAGTGCCAATATTTCAGGTTACTGAGGTCCTCCTGTCTTTTATTGCATTAAATAAATTAATTCAAGACTTGGTGTCTCACAGATATAGAAAGTCAAAGTTCTCTCCATCCTTCTCCAACTATATCTTGGGCCATCAAGGGTTGATTATGTCTTCAGAAATTACACTTCTAATCACCTTTGTCCCATTTTCTATATTTTTTTTTCTTCTTCTTCTGCTCTGTCTTACCTCTTTCTAATGATATCCCTTTTCAGTCCTGTAGAATTTAAATGCTCCTCCTCTCAATAGGTTTAACTGATGTTTTAGTGCAGTAGACATAGAAACAGGAAATATCTCACAGGTCGCCACAATAGACAACTTAATGTAGGCAATTTCAGCCAAATCAGTCACTCAGTCATGTCTGACTCTGCGAGCCCATGGACTGCAGAACGCCAGGCTTCCCTGTCTATCACCAACTCCCAAATCTTGCTCAAACTCATGTCCATTGAGTCGGTGATGCCATCCAACCATCTCATCCTTTGTCATCCCCTTCTCCTCCTGCCTTCAACCTTTCCCAGCAACAGGGTCTTTTCCAATGAGCCAGTACTTTGCATCAGGTGGCCAAAGTATTAGAGTTTCAGCTTCAGCATCAGTCCTTCCAATGAACACCCAGGACTGATCTCCTTCAGGATGGACTGGTTGGATCTCCTGGCAGTCCAAAGGACTCTCAAGAGTCTTCTCCAACACCACAGTTCAAAAGCATCAATTCTTTGGTGCTCAGCTTTCTTTATACTCCAACTCTCACATCCATACATGACTACTGGAAAAAACATAGCTTTGACTAGATGGACCTTTGTTGACAAAGTAGTGTCTCTGCTTTATAACATGCTGTCTAGATTGGTCATAACTTTTCTTCCAAGGAGCAAGTATCTTTTAATTTCATGACTGCAGTCACCATGTACAGTGATTTTGGAGCCCAAGAAAATAAAGTCTGTCACTGTTTTTACTGTCTCCCCATCTATTTGCCATGAAGTGATGGGACCAGATGCCATGATCTTAGTTTTCTGAATGTTGAGCTTTAAGCCAACTTTTTCACTCTCCTCTTTCACTTTCATCAAGAGGCTGTTTAGGTCTTAATTCACTTTCTGCCATAAGTGTGGTGTCATCTGCATATCTGAGGTTATTGATATTTCTCCTGGCAATCTTGATTCCAGCTTGTGCTTCATCCAGCCCAGCATTTCACATGATGTACTCTGCATATAAGTTAAATAAGCAGGGTGACAATATACAACCTTGATGTACTCCTTTCCTTATTTGGAACCAGTATTTATTTGTTCCATGTCTAGTTCTAACTGTTGGTTCTGGACCTGCATACAGATTTCTCAGCAGGCAGGTCAGGTGGTCTGGCACTTACATCTCGTGAAGAATTTTCTACAGTTTGTTATGATCCACACAGTCAAAGGCTTGGCGTAGTCAATAAAGCAGAAGGAGATGTTTTTCTGGAACTCTCTTGCTTTTTCTTTGATCCAACAGATTTGATCTGTTTGATCTCTGTTTTATCTGCCTTCTCTAAATCCAGCTTGAACATCTGGAAGTTTTCAGTTCACGTACTGTTGAAGCTTGACTTGGAGAATTTTGAGCATTACTTTGCTAGCATGTGAGATGAGTGCAATTGTGCAGTAGTTTGAACATGCTTTGTCATTGCCTTTCTTTGGGATTGTAATGAAAACTGACCACAATAGACAGCTTAATGTGGGCTATTAGCTGCCTCGGTTTCTCCATCTCTGGGTCATTCCGGCTCTGGGGAACTTGTTACTGGCTACTACGTCTCCTCAGTGCACGGCTTCCCATTGTTTTGCTTTTCTAGTTTAATTTCCACATTCCTCATCTTTCTGGGTCCCTTTAATCTATCTACTTGGACTCTCTTGAAGTTAAAATTTCTTATGGCAATTTTACACAACAATTTGAATTTCTCTGTATTATTCTTCCATCCACTAGATCATTCTATAAGCTCTGTTACATAAGTAGATGGGCTGAGAATGTCCCAAATCACCAAGTCCTGGAGCCTGTTTCATTAAGAGTCTTCCTGAAATCTCTCCCTCTCTCCTTTCCCCCACATTTTAATATGAGCAACAAGATGAAACAAAGTTAAACTTTTAACATTTTGCTTGGAAATTTGATCAGCTAAATTTCCAAGTTAATTATTTCCTAGTTTTGTTTTCCATGTAACTTTAAGGCATAACTCTATTAAATGTGTTCTTATTTTATAATTCTGAAGGTTAAAAAGCTGAAATGGCCTTATTCAACTAAAACCAAGATATTGATGGTGATGCATAGTTTTTGAAGCTTTAGGAGACAGTCGAGCTCTTTGCCTTCTCCAGTTTCTAGAGGCTGCCCATATTCCTTGGCTTATGGCCCTCTTCCATCTTCAAAGCCAGCAATGGCTGTTTGAGTCTTTCTCCAGCCCTCTGACACTGCCTCTCCTGCCTACCTTTTTCACTTATAAACACCCTTGTGATTATATTGGACCCACCCAGATGATACAAGACTATCTTCCCACTCAAATCAAACATTTAACAACTTTAATTCCATCTGCAACCTTAAAACTTCCTTGCCATGTGACACAAGATTTCCACAGGTTCTAAACATGGATATTAAGGGAGACCAAGATCCTGCTGACCACACTAATCTCTGCATAATTTCTGGAAAAATAGTAATTATCTAATAATTGATGGTTATTGTCACTATTATTTGACAAATAATTACTGAATACCTACATATATCAGGTAGTGAATTAGAAGTACAGTAGAGACTTATATTTGGTTCTTGTCCTCCTGAAGTTTACAATTTAACAAAACATGTAGCTTACTGAATAAACAATTTAAATACAGGGGGGTTAGGACTGAGGGGTGGCAAGAACCATGGAAACACATAGGGAAATTATCTCATCTATGCAGAGCTGCTAAGAGTAGAGTTTCAAAAGGTGGAAATAAAAAGAATATACCTGAAGGTTAAGCTAGGTAAAAGAGGGCATGATATGTGGAGAGACAATAATCAAGACCAACCCAGGTAGAGAAAGTTAAAGAAAAGTGGGGCTAAATTATAGCAAGAGTGGTGGGGTAGAGGTAAGCATAAGTCATATCAGGAAGAGCTTTTAAATTTCATTAAATACTTTAGACTTCAATTTATAGGCAATAGGGAGACTTTATGGAGTTTTAATCCTCGAATTGATGTGAATAGGTTTCTACTTCAAAATCATCAATTTATCTACAAACTAGGGGACCTACTGAAAATTCCATTAAATAAGAAATAATAAAAATATAACTACAAAATCATATATGCATGGATATTTAGAAACCCATATTTAATTAACTCATAAATACTGATACTACTGATCTACTGAACTGATACTACTACCAATAAAGATATTACACAACAAAACTTGTTGGATGCAGCTAAAGCAGCATTCAGAGGAAACTTCAGCTCAAAATGCTTGTACTAGAAAAGAGAAACAGTAGAAAACTAACAAAGTAGATATCTAATTAAAGAGTCTAGAAAGAAAATGGAAAAAGTAAAGAAAGAAAATAATAAAGATGTGTCAATGAAGTGACGGTTCAAGGAAAGATATATTTCCTGGGAATATGGCTATCATCTATGGCTATCTACACTGCAGAGAGGTGCTTCACCCAAGGTCATGTACCTTCTTGGGCAGCCCACATCCAGTGACTACAGAGTACATACACCCAGCCATTTTGGTCCAGTGCACTATGATCCTGAAGGACCACGTTAGCTCCCTATGGGGATGGTGGAGTCTCTGACGAAGCTGGAATTGTTTCTGAGTGCCTCCCTTTGCCCAGTTCTTCTTCTTTCCTCACTCCTTGCACAGAAGGAGATTCCTAGGTTACTCCCTAGAAAATTTTGGCATAGTCAAATAGGAAGTTTGTAAATAAGAATGGGACTCAACAAAGTCAAAGGTGAGTCATTGGAAAAAAAAAAAAAAACTAATAAAATGAAGAAACACCTAGCAAAAATTGGTCAAAAGTGAATAGAGGAATGCATGTCCCCTCAAATTTATATGTTAAAATTCTAATTTTCAAGGTGATGGCATTAAAAAGTGGGGCCTTTGAAGTGATCAGGTGATGAGGGCAGAACTCTTATGATTGAGATTAGTGCTTTTATGCAAGAGAACCCAGAGGGCTCCCTTGTCCCTTCTAAGACATAAAGATACAATGAGAAGCCTCTGACCCAGAAGAGGGCCCTCACCTGACCTTGCTGGCACCCTGATCTCAAATTTCCAGCATCAAAAACTGTGAGAAATACATTTCATTTTTTTAATAAGCTACTCAGTCTATAGTATTTTGTTATAGCAACCCTAATAGACTAAGACAAGAGGACACAAATGCAGTTATTAAAGAGATTTAAAAGATAATGGGAATATTAAGAACAGCTATATATTAATAAACATTACAGTCTAGATAAAATAGACACATCCTTAAAATATTCATAGATGAAACTCCTATAATATATCCCTATAAATGCATAGATAAAAAAGACATATCTCTACAGAGTTTATAAAACCTTATGCAACAAGCAGAAAAGTTAATTATTTCTATAAACATTAAAGAAGTCAAAGCCATAGTTTAAAATCTCATTACAAAGAAAACAACAGGTGAGTTGCTTATGTGGATAAATTTTACCAAATATTCAAGGAACAAATACTTTTAATCTTAAACAGTTTCTTCAGAATATTAAAAATATATATAAAAGAAAATAAAGGCCTAGGATAATCTTGATAATGACACAACAAAACTAAAAGAATAAAGAAAAATTACAAGCTGTGTCACTCATGAACATAAATAAGTGCAAAAACTAAACAAAAGATGTCAACCTAATTCAATAGTATATAATATCACATATATATCATGATGAGCTTATTTTTTCTCAGGAAATCAAAGCTGGTTTAACATTAGAAGATTAATTAAATACTATATCATATTAATAGATTAAAGGGAAAAACCCTATGATTATCTTAATAGATGGAGAATACTTATTGATGTTTTAATATCCATTCATGACAAACCTAAAAACACAAAAGAGAAGTTTCGTATCTCAGTAAAGGGTATTTACCAAAAATATAAGGCAAACATCAGGTCAGGAGCTGTTTCAATCATATACATAACATAGTTGGTGTCTTACATTAAGCTGATGGCTTATGTTTGGGGTGGTGGTAGAAAATGGAAAAAAAAAAAATGGACATAAGGGAATTTATCACCTCCTTATTGGAAAAGACTCATCCTACATATTTTCTGAGTAGCACCTCACCTAGGGCTCCACACATAATAAATTTCCAAAACACGACTATTGACTGATAGATAAGAGTATCGTATGACAAAACCCACTGAAATGTTGTGAAGTAATTAGCCTCCAACTAATAAAAAAAAAAAAAAAAAAGAGTGTCATAAGATACTATGATCATTTCAGAATGGTGCAGCTTGTGGATTGCTATACCTTCTAGAAGATTCTTGCTTGGAGTTGTATTATGGTCACAATCCAGCCAAAGTTCTCACTGTATCAATCATTACACCTTTTACATTCAGCTGCCAAAAGAACTGATTTGTCCAAAAACTCAAACTAGCTTTCTCTAAATTTGTTCTGGATAACTACATTGTTTGAATAGCACCCATAATAACAGATTGCTCTAAATGATATATTTTTTCCAGTGATTAAAAAATATTAGAAAAACACTTGACCTTAATGGGCCTTATGAGATGGAATAATCAAACTACTAGATAAAGTCTGTAGGGGATGAGCTTTCAGTCCTGCCCTGGTTATTAATAACCAGTAATGTGACCTTTGATGGGATTCAAAATTTTAGGTCCCTATATTCTATTCTGAAATGTACTACATGATTTACTTATTCATTCAACAAATTAAGAACTTATTACATTATATCAGGCATTATGTTCTTCCCATGCTATTCAGATGATGGGAAAATCCATACTAATAGGATTTATGAAAAGTGCACTGTGAAAGTAACTTGCTACACAAAAAGCTGGTAGATTCAGGGAGAGAAACAATCCAATAACTGCTGATCTATCAGATAAGTCTCAGTCACCTCTTATGTATTCAGTATTTGCACAATGCTAAGTTCTAGGGGGATGCTGGAAAAAATAGAGTTAAGTACTAAATTCAATACAAGATCATGGTCTTTCTTTTCAATATAAAAGAAAAAGAATGGATCCTGGTTTTCCTTAACTTGAACAAATGTACAACCTTGAACAAATCACCCCCATCATCTTCTTATGAGTTCCTGAAACAGATCTTATAACAAGAACTTGGAACAGTGAGTTTATTTGGAATTTGATCCTAAATAACAGAGGGAATGGGGAAAGTGAGATAGGAGAAGAAAGGCAAAGCAATAAAGAGTGTCCACTGTGGGCCTCTGGTGCTCAATCTTTCTGGAGACCATCTCAGTGATCCTGTAAAATGCAGTTCAGAAACAATCTGCCAAGAGACAGGGCAGCTGGGATATTTATCTACAGGTTCTTTTCTCTCACTGTGTGAGAGCTGCCCCTGGCATTTTAAGGCTGCCTTGTCTGCGAATGGAAAAGTACCTGGAGTGAGAACTTGTCAGTTTCAGGTGAACTCAGCAGTGAATTTGGGGATGTGGAGTAGGAAATCAACAGTATCTTTTACAGGAACCAATGTCAATTCTGATATTCTGATTTATAAATAAAAATTTCTGATTCATTACAGGACAGCCGTGGCATTAACATGGCCTATATCCACTTGTTTTGAAGAAGGAATATTTGCTCTAAATGTTTTCAGGAAAGGGTGATGGCTATGAAAAATATGCCGCTGTATGGTTCTCAGAACTCATGAATCCTGTGACCTGGGAAGCAGGAGGTATAAGCCTGTCTTGTCTTCATAATCTCCTTTGAGCACTGTCCAAGAGAAGATTTTCATAAGGACTTGATGAAAGAGGCCAAGTGGAAAAGTGTGGGTTCATTGCAAATGTTTATTTAACTCAGATATTTCAAAAGCATTTATTGAAGAAATATTTGCAGATTCATGTCAGATGAATCAACATCCTTCACCCATATCAGAGTCATAGCCTGGGGGAGTGAATATAGTTAGCTAACCTATGGTTCACACGGTATGAGACCTATCTGAAAAGCTCTGACAATCCAGAGTCAAGTTCCTGCGCTACAGTTCCCATTCTGATGCAGGAGGGGCAACCTGAGCTGTGGTTGGTGAAGGGCAGTGGTTGTCGAATCTGAGCGTTTACCAGCATCGCTTAGAGGGCACTTTACAACATAGATAACTGGGATCCACTCCCCAAATTTCTGATTTAGTGAGTATGGGGCGGGGCCCCCAAATCAGCACCTCTAATTAAAATTTCCAGGTGATGCTGATGCTACTGGTCCAGGGATCACAGTTTGAGAACAAATGCTTTAGAAGTGAGTCATGAATGAACGGGACAAGGCAGGGGTGGAGCTCACCAAGTACTCTGCTGAGAACTGGATTATAAATCTGCAGCCCAAACTCATGACTTCTTCTTGGTCTCCAAAGATGTCACTGCATATTCATAATCTCAAAGGACATTTCTATTTACTTTCCATTCTGCATTTTGCCCATCCCTAACCCATGACACACAACTTTACCACGCTGCAGGATTCATATTAGCTTTCTGAAGCAAGTCTGTGCTTGGCAGAAAAGGGCAGATTTCACTGATAACCAGACTTTGCATGGGAGAAATATACAAGGGTTAAAAATGAAGAAAAGAGAGAAAGAAGAAGGGAAGGGAGGAGTAAAAAGGAAAGACAGGCAAGTAGGACATACTATGAATATACTTTATTTTCTAAGATCTCTGCTTTGAAAACTCACATACTTCAGAATGTTGCTGCTGCTGCTGCTAAGTCGCTTCAGTCGTGTCCGACTCTGTGCGACCGCATAGAGGGCAGCCCAACAGGCTCCCCCGTCCCTGGGATTCTCCAGGGAAGAACACTGGAGTGGGTTGCCATTTCCTTCTCCAGTGCATGAAAGTGAAAAGCGAAAGTGAAGTCGCTCAGTTGTGTCCGACTCTTAGCGACCCCATGGACTGCAACCTACGAGGCTGCTCCTTCCATGGGATTTTCCAGGCAAGAATACTAGCCTCACAAATAGTCTGCCAGTCATTTATTATTATTCCCAAGAGGGAAACAAGGTTTAAACAGATTATAGGATTTTCCCAAGTAGATAAGACTTGTAAGGGGCACAAGCAAGACTGAAACCTAAAGGCATTCAATTCCAAGTCTAGTGAGCCGTCTACTGTTCTCCACCACCAGAAAAAGTGTCTCTATGGAGGAATCATACATTATTTGGAATTGCAAAGCAAAGTCACATGGGTGCAGCAGTGATTGCCTCAAACGTCCTAAAGATTCCTGTATTTAAAACATCGGTGTTATCTATGGCCCTTGTTCCTGGCTCCTTGAACTTGAGATAAATCCTGGGTACCTTTCACAATGTTGTTACAAAAATGAGGTAGTAACTGTGTAACTCCCTGCCTTTGTATATGTTAATCTCACTTCCTGAGAGGCTCTCTCCATTCTAGGTAGATGTTATTATGTTGCAGACACACTGGGAATAGTGCTCTTGATCCAGGCAGAGATCCCTCAGTGCAGGGCTTCTCAAAATGCCCAGGAAGATGAACTTGGGAACACAGACCTACCAATGCTGAGGCCTAGGGAGACTTTAGCCTAGTTTGGATAGGGCCATGATATAAACCAACAGCTTGACAACTGATGGCATACAACCCAGAGAAACACTTCACCATTTCATTAGAAATTGCTGATCAAATGATGAAATGGTGATTTTAAGGTGGTTATTTTTTTGTTCCAATTTTACAACTTCTACACAAACATCTCTAGCTTTCTCTCTTTAAGACAGGCCATTGACAATATTTGCTATTAGTTAATTTATCCTGGCAGTATGCAGAGTTCAAAAGAAACACACAAGAGCGAGAACTATAAGGGGGACCACTTTTACTGAAAGACAGGGGGGATTCCTAGGATTTGACTTACACAGACATAGGATGGTCTTGCTAAGGCATCCTGATCCCCTTTGATGGCATTAAATCAGAGATGGGACAGATGTTTAAAGAGCATAATCTGAAGAACTGGGTAAGCGCACAGCTCTTTGCACCTCGTGGTCCAGGCTGAGTGTCTAAAAACACAGGATTGAGGGAGAGATGAGAGTCACATGAGGGATCCATCACTAACCTTTTGGGATATCCAAGTCATTTACCTTCAGCTACACCCTATTTTAGATGAGGAACAGGTACGAGTTCAACATCACCCAGACTCTGAAAACAAGACTAGATTGAAACAAGAAATAGTCCCTTTGAACTAGTAGGTAAACACATACTACAAAAGTGCACCTTTCCAGATTAGGCAGTTTTTCTAAGAACAAACCACAACCACATTCTAAACCTAACTCATAAATGATATTCAAATATGTGGTTTCTTACCTGGTCCAAATGGGAATTAAGAAGAACATGAAAGGAGATAGGAAGGATAGGGATTTGCAGTACAATTTTTTTGAAGCTTATTTGCTTAGAGAAAAAAGAGATTTGTCTGTGAAGTCCCTGACACATGTAAAGCAGAATGCCACTCTTATTAAAATTGGGTGATCTGATCTGTAAATTAAAACAATGATACCATTTTTTAAATATAATTCAATACAGATTGTTTTTTTCTTTTAACAATAAGCCTCAGTGATGGTAAATTTAAAATCCAGGTTCATCTTACTTATGTAAATTAGAACAAATAATACTGTACACTGACAGGAAGGTGGTATTTAATGAAATTTAAAAAAAAATCCAGAACTCCTTCAGTGAAAGAATTCAGACACTAAAACATTAAAAACTGAGTTCCAGGAGCAGGTGCAAGGAGGACCAAAGATTATCTCAAGTCACAGGGAAAATGGTGGAAAATTCACCATCACCATTGCCAGAAAGAGCAATTTATGGCTTTGTTCTTTTTGTAAGCTCCCAATCTGGCTTCACAGTGTATTTTGTGTGGGCTTTTATTCGTACCTCTTGGCTAAACTCCTTAGGCTTACTTATCAGCCTCAAAAGTATTGAGCTGTTGCACTGCTTGGGTACCTCCTCATTTCCGCAGTCATCGGTTCTCTTCCGTTCAGTTCAGTTCAGTTGCTCAGTCGTGTCCGACTCTTTGTGACCCCATGGACTACAGAACGCCAGGCCTCCCTGTCCATCACCAACTCCCGGAGTTTACTCAAACTCCATGTCCACTGAGTCGGTGATGCCATCCAACCATCTCATCCACTGTCGTTCCCTTCTCCTCCCGCCTTAATCTTTCCCAGCATCAGGGTCTTTTCAGATAAGTCAGTTCTTCTCTTCAGGTGACCAAAGTATTGGACTTTCAGCTTCAGCTTCAGTCTTTCCAATGAATATTCAGAAATCAGTTACGTGCTCTTAGCTGGAATAAACATGATGAGTATCTCTCTCTACTTAGTCCCATTCAAACAATCACAGGAAACTATGCCAAAAATCAACAGCAGAAGGAATACCAAGAAGAGGCCACTCCAGCACTAAGAGATATTCCTATTAGTGAAGTAAATCAAATGCTCTTTCTTGCAGTCAAAGAACTTTACACCAAAACCTGAATTGTATGTGGAGCAATATCAAGCATTTATTACAAAATTTTATAGTTTTACTATAAAAATATTTCCTAATGGACAGACTAAATAAAATATTGCATCACCATATGGCAAAAAAAAAAAAAAAATTGAGTTCCACATAAAAGGGGCTTACAATTTGAAGCCCAGACTCTCCTATCCTGGAAAGCATTCTAGAACAAAATGCTTGTCTTCTTACACGTGAACATGTGTGTTTGTGTATGAGAAGCATATTTGTGACAAAACTAGATGGCAGAGCAAAAAAGAGTCATTTTAGAATGAGTCAAAGAGGTATTCACTAGGATCCCCAAACAAATGTATAAGCAACAGAGTAAGAAGGATACAGAGCCAAAAAAACAGGACCTGGGAAAATGGGGGAGAATGCCAGAGGGCATCTCTGTCAGATGACAGCAGTGTTTAATGACGGGCACGCCTGCGTTCCCACCTACCCCACTTACTGGTCACACTGATTAAGAAAAGCTATTTCATTGCCCAGAACCTTGGCTGCTTTATTGGTAAAACAGGAAAAACAATAACCACATTATGGAGTTATTGTGAGATTTAACTGAGATAATATAGGTAAAGTATCTTGCACAATTCCCTGCATTTATAAGCACTTAATAAATACAGGCTAGTGCTTATTGGGGACTGGTTGGAGAGGTGGGGCAGGTGGGAAACAGAGATGCCTACAGGGCAAATGCAAACAAAATCTATTTTTTGAACTTTGTTTTCAGTGCCATCAGTCCATATGGGACAATGTAGGTTGATAACCCTAAAAGAAAAGACCCAGACACCATACTGTGAAGTTGAAATAAAATTACTCACACAAAGACAATTATTTATATAAATGTCCAGCACATGGTAAACATGCAACAATTATAGCCCTTATTTTTATTAAGAAACTATCTCTCATCTTATGGTTATACCTGGCATTAATTAACATGCTGGAAAATGGCTTTATTGTGAATATACAAGTACCAAGAAGGAAAGTTTTAAAAAAAGAATAATAAACATGAAAAAATGTCCAACAAAAAACATAAAGCAATGATGCCATTTTTTACAAGATGCAGCATAATTTTATTTTTCCTTTTAATGATAAGCCCTAGTGATGCTAAGTGGTCATTAAAATAAACTTGCTTATATGTTACTATTGGGAAAACAGATAAAAATGACCCTTTAAAAAGTCATTTAGCAATATGTATTAATAATAAGAGTCTTCAAGTGTTCCAAACCTTTACCAGTAATTCCATTTCTTAAGATCTAACCTATGGAAATAACTAAAAACACAGGGAAAATCTATATAAATGTGCCTCTGTGGTATCCTCTCCAAAAGTAAATAATGGAAAACAACCTAAATAGTTAACAGAGGAAGAATAGCTGCTTATGCAGTTTCAACTTATCACATTTATTCCATGAAGTATTAGACAGATATTTAAAATAATGCCAATAAAAAGTTTAATTTAGCACATTAAAAGTTTATAACCCATACTGTCATGTTAAGGATAAAAGCAGAATATAAAAGTACTTAAATAGCAGGTTCATAGTATATAAAACAACTTACTAATAACTAAAAGAAAATACACTAATTTAATACAGATTGAGTATGTTAGCAATTTTTCTTCCTGTTTTTATATATTGCAATGTTTTTCCATAACAAAAATAATTTTTTATAATAATGATAAAATTCCAATGAGATTTCTCTTAAACATTCCAGCAGCAAGATTCTCTAGTATAGGAGCAAAGAACTGTAGCCCTTGGGTCAAATTCAATATGCCACTTGCTTTTGTAAATAAAGTTTTATTAGCACACAGCTTCACTATCTAATTGATGTATAGTTTGCAGCAGCTTTCAGCCTTTGCAAAGTTGAGTAGGTGCAATGGGGACTGTACAGCGCACAAAATCCCAAATACTTATTATCTGAATTTGACAGGGAAAAACTGCCTACTTCTAATTTTAAACATTGCATCCAGAGGATCTGACATAGCTCTATATAGATGCTTTGGATACTCAATGATTCTTTACAGCTCTGAGTTCTAGTAACGATTTTGGAGCAACAGGCAAATCCCACTCAGCAGTTTGTTACACAGTCTTGACTGGCCTGATCACGGTTAGCTAGTGTGTTTTCTAAGAAATCCAGTCCCATGAAATGTTCCACCTAGAGTTCCCTTTATGCAAAATCACTGTGGACATAAAGGGCTTTGACAAGTCCCATGGTTTAGCTTTATTAGAATGAGAACTACTGCTGTGGCTTACTTTATAGTGTACAAAATGTTTTCCTTTATATATTTATCTCATCCATTCACCCACTTACTTATTCAACCATCCTACATTTACTGAGTACCTAGTCTACCCAATGTTGGCATTTAAATGCATCTTTTGGAATCATTCATTCCTCCCAACAGCCTTTGGAGACAGATGCAGAAGAAAATGCGTTATCTTTGTATAACCAATCTGAAGGTCAGAAATGTTGATTACTTTTTCCAAGATTACACAGGTATCAAGAAAAGAAGACTGGAAGAGGAGAAGCAGCTGGGACTTCATCAATACTGTGACATCTAGACCATCTAGACTACTCAAGAATGTTTAGGAACAGAGCATGCCTACTGAAAGGAAAGTATGGGAACAAGTCCTGGATTCCTACACAAGTCAGGCATTTGGGTTGAATGCCAGGGTCACAACAGATTTCCAAATATGATTGCATGTTGTATTAACACAACTGAACAAACACGATTGGAGTCTCACTTCAAAATTCTTCAGTCCTTTTTTTTTTTTAATCTAATCATGTGATTTTAAATGTCCAGAGTCTCATTTTGGACACTGGTTAGACTGACGGACAAGCCAAAGAATGCCAAAGAATAAAACTGTTTAATTTGGCCAAACAACAATAGACTGTCTGTGAGTAGTTGAAGCCTAGCTGTGTCGGATTATTCTGGATTCAGTGAGAACCTCTGTCAGAACATCTATTGGCCACAGAAGAATTCCAGAAACTCCCTTTATTTGGAAGTGTGAGTATTGGAACTTCACAGCATGGGTTGGGTATGTCTGGAACTGGAAAATAAAGTTTCACACAGGGCTAAATATAACTTCCTGCCAGGTAGGTAGGGACTGCTTGCCAAATTGTGATGGTTGTTCAGATCCAAAAACGATGAGGAAGGCCAATGTTTTGACAACTGACATTGCTTTCAAGATGGGTAAATCTGTCCTATTTCAGGGGAGATAAGAGTTGCAGGAATTTGTTAATTACCTCTCACCTCCAAACTTTCCAAACTTCAAATATAGCACGTTCATCATCTAGTATAAATAGAATTTAAAGCAAGATAATGAAATTACATCTTAGGCTCATAGCAGACTTCTCCATGAAAAGACAACTTGGAAAATCTAATTGCCAAGGCACCTTAATAAGAGGCAAATAGGAATAGTCAGAGGAAAGCTCAGTTTCCTCAAACAACATGGACTGGCAATGCCTCTTAGAACGTCTACTGTTCTCTGTCAGGTAGAAAAAGGTCTGTCTTTTCCTTGCTGTATTCCCAGCTCCTGGGAATGTGCCATGCACTGCACATGGATAAAGGGACTCTTGAGTCATATCTGCTGGAGCCCATGAATAGGAACATCCTATTTTTGAAAGTAAAAACGTAGTTGGCGTGGCTAAGATGTTTTCGCATTCATGGGGTAAATGTATAGCACTGAAGTTAAACGGTTCTGCCTTTCTTCAGAAATGCAGCTTAGATCTCCCCAGAATGAAAGCGGGCAAGGCTTCTCAGAGTTTGGCAAAGATGAACCTTGGCAAAATTGGGAGGTACTCATTTTGTCTATATTTTTTTAGGAGGCCTTGTGTCTCCAGGTACCTAACTTTGGTATAGTGTCCTTCTAGAGCTCACAGACTTGGAAATGCGCTACCTCAGTGTCTGCTGGAAAAATCCTGCTTCTCTTTCCTTTAGAGCCTTGCTAACTTATAGTCTCAAGTTCAAGGATGACACAGACTGGAAGAGACCTGGCAGGGGCTCTCTCCACACTGCAAGGTGCTGGAGCTCAGAGGGCTTCGTCAGAGGGAAGGGACCAGCAAGGGGCTGGATGCCCAAGACCTCTTTGGCCCAGCAGCCTCAGGGCAGCAGGGAGAGCAAGAGGCCCACTGTGCCTCTAGGTCGGCTCTGCCCCTTCCCACACGGGCGGCCAGCCCAGCAGCTGCCTGACAGACTCTGGCTCCCCCGAGCTCTCTGCCGGTGTAGGGGGCAGGAACAGACGTGTGCTGTGGTTCTGCCCTTGGCCTGGAGTGTGGACCCTGGCCTAGGCCCTCAGGCTCAGGGGGAAGGGCCGGGAGAGAGCAAACCACCCCGAAGCGCTTTTTCTCCCGGACTTGGGAGCATTTTTGCGTGGCTGGCGGAAACAAGCAGGCGAGAGTGCTGCAAAGCGGCCTTTGGAGCAGCCGGAGGTCTTCCAGCGGAGATAGCCGGTTGTGCTCAGAGCCCCACCGGCAGGGGCAGGACCCCAGCAGGGCCTGACCCTGGCCAGCCTTGCCCAGACGTTCCTGGCCCTCCGGGGTACTGCCCCAACCAGGGGCAGGCTTGCGAGGACTGGGTCCAGACATGCCCGGGCGCCTCCCCAGCTCATCCCCGCTGGTGCCTTTCCCCTGGGCCTAGGCCTCGGTTGAGGCCTCCTTGGAGAGGAGGTTGCTGGCAGGGGCTGTCTCCACACTGCAAGGTGCTGGAGCTCAGAGGGCCTCGTCAGAGGGAAGGGACCAGCAAGGGGCTGGATGCCCAAGACCTCTTTGGCCCAGCAGCCTCAGGGCAGCAGGGAGAGCAAGAGGCCCCCTGTGCCTCTAGGTCGGCTCTGCCCCTTCCCACACGGGCAGCCAGCCCAGCAGCTGCCTGACAGACTCTGGCTCCCCCGAGCTCTCTGCCGGTGCAGGGGGCAGGAACAGACGTGTGCATGTGGTTCTGCCTTGGCCTGGGAGTGTGGACCCCCTGCCTGGCCCCCAGGCTCAGGGGCAAGGGCCGGGATAGAGCACCACCCCGAAGCGCTTTTCTCCCGGGCTTGGGAGCGTTGTGCGCGGCTGGCGGGAACAGCCGGCGAGAGTGCTTGCAAAGCGGCCTTTGGAGGCAGCCGGGGAGGTCTTCCAGCGGGAGATAGCCGGTTGTGCTCAGAGGCCCCACAGGCCAGGGGCAGGACCCAGCAGGGCCCCTGTCCCTGGCCAGCCTTGCCCAGACGTTCCTGGCCTCCGGGGGTACTGCCCCACCAAGGGGCAGGCTGCGGGGACTGGGCCCAGACATGCCTGGGCGCCTCCCCAGGCTCATCCCCGCTGGTGCCTTTCCCCTGGGCCTAGGCCTCGGTTGAGGCCTCCTTGGAGAGGAGGTTGCTGGCAGGCCTGTCTCCACACTGCAAGGTGCTGGAGCTCAGAGGTCTTCGTCAGAGGGAAGGGACCAGCAAGGGGCTGGATGCCCAAGACCTCTTTGGCCCAGCAGCCTCAGGGCAGCAGGGAGAGCAAGAGGCCCAGTGTGCCCCTAGGTCGGCTCTGCCCCTTCCCACACAGGCGGCCAGCCCAGCAGCTGCATGACAGACTCTGGCTCCCCCGAGCTCTCTGCCGGTGCAGGGGGCAGGAACAGACGTGTGCTAATGTGGTTCTGCCTTGGCCTGGGAGTGTGGACCCCCTGCCTGGCGCTAGGCCTCAGGGCAAGGGCCGGGAGAGAGCACCACCCCGAAGCGCTTTTCTCCCGGTGCTCGGGAGCATTGGCGCGGCTGGCGGGAACAGCCGGCGAGAGTGCTTGCAAAGCGGCCTGTGGAGGCAGCCGGGGAGGTCTTCCAGCGGGAGAGGGCCGGTTGTGCTCAGAGGCCCCACAGGCCAGGGGCAGGACCCAGCAGGGCCCCTGCCCCTGGCCAGCCTTGCCCAGACCTTCCTGGCCACAGGGGGGTACTGCACCACCAAGGGGCAGGCTGCGGGGACTGGGCCAGACATGCCCGGGCGCCTCACCGGGCTCCTCCCCGCTGGCGCCTTTCCCCTGGGCCTAGGCCTCGCTTGAGGCCTCCTGGGAGGGGAGGTTACTGGCAGGGGCTGTTTCCACACTGCAAGGTGCTGGAGCTCCGATGGCCTCGGCAGAAGAAAGGGGTCAGCAAGGGGCTAGATGCCCGAAACCTCTTTGGCCCAGGAGCCTCAGGGCAGCAGGGAGAGCAAGAGGCCCACTGTCCCCCTAGGTCGGCTATGCCCCTTCCCACACAGGCGGCCAGCCCAGCGGCTGCCTGACAGACTCTGGCTCCCCTGAGCTCTTTGCCGGTGCAGGAAGCAGGAACAGATGTGTGCATGTGGTTGTGCCTTGGCCTGGGAATGTGCACCCCCTGGCTGGCCCCCAGGCTCAGGGGCAAGGGCCCGGACAGGCGACCACCCCAAAGCGCCGTTCTACCGAGCTTGGGAGCATTGTGCGCGGCTTGCGGGAACAGTGGGCCCGAGTGCTTGCAAAGCGGCCTTTGGAGGCAGCCCGGGAGGTCTTCCAGCGGGAGAGGGCCGGTTGTGCTCAGTGGCCCCTCAGGCCAGGGGCAGGACCTAGCAGGGCCCCGCCCCTGGCCAGCCTTGCCCAGACCTTCCTGCCTCCGGTGGTATTGCCCCTCCAAGGGGCAGGCTGCGGGGACTGGGTCCAGACATGCCCGGGTGCCTCCCCAGGCTCATCCCCGCTTGCGCCTTTCCCCTGGGCCTAGGCCTCGCTTGAGGCCTCCTGGGAGGGGAGGTTGCTGGCAGGGGCTGTCTCCACACTGCAAGGTGCTGGGGCTCCGAGGGCCTCGGCAGAGGCAAGGGGCCAGCAAGTGGCTGGATGCCCAAAACCCCTTTGGCCCAGCAGCCTCAGGGCAGCCGGGAGAGCAAGAGGCCCACAGCGCCCCTAGGTCGGCTCTACCCCTTCCCACACAGGCGTCCAGCCCAGCAGCTGCCTGACAGACTCTGGCTCCGCCGAGCTCTCTGCCGGTGCAGGGGGCAGGAACAGACGTGTGCATATGGTTCTGCCTTGGCCTGGGAGTGTGCACCCCCTGGCTGGTCCCCAGGCTCAGGGGCAAGGGCCCAGACAGAGGACCACCCCGAAGCGCTTTTCTCCCTGGCTTGGGAACATGTGCGCGGCCTGCGGGAACAGCGGGCCAGAGTGCTTGCAAAGTGGCCTTTGGAGGCAGCCGGGGAGGTCTTCCAGCGCGAGAGGGCCGGTTGTGCTCAGAGGCGCCACCGGCCAGGGGAAAGTGCCAGCAGGCTACCTGTCCCTGGCCAGCCTTGCCCAGACCTTCCTAGCCTACGGTGGTACTGCTCCACCAAGGGGCACGCTGCGGGCCTGTGTCCAGACATTCCCGGGCGCCTCCCCTCGCTCCTCCCCACTGGCGCCTTTCCCCTGGGCCTAGGCCTCGCTTGAGGCCTCCTGGGAGGTGAGGTTGCTGGCAGGGGCTGTCTCCACACGGCAAGGTTCTGGAGCTCCGAGTGCCTCATCAGAGGGAAGGGGCCAGCAAGGGGCTGGATGCCCAAGACCTCTTTGGCCCAGGAGCCTCAGGGCAGCAGGGAGAGCAAGAGGCCCACTGTGCCCCTAGGTCGGCTATGCCCCTGCCCACACAGACGGCCAGCCCAGCAGCTGCCTGACAGACTCTGGCTCCCCCGAGCTCTCTGCCGGTGCAGGGAGCAGGAACAGACGTGTGCATGTGGTTCTGGCTTGGCCTGGGAGTGTGCACCCCCTGGCTGGCCCCCAGGCTCAGGGGCTAGGGCCCGGAGAGAAGACCACCCCAAAGCGCTTTTCTCCTGGGCTTGGGAGCATTGTGCGCGGCTTGCGGGAACAGCGGGCCAGAGTGCTTGCAAAGCGGCCTTTGGAGGCAGCCGGGGAGGTCTTCCAGCGGGAGAGAGCCGGTTGTGCTCAGAGGCCCCACAGGCCAGGGGCAGGACCCAGCAGGGCCCCTACCCCGGGCCAGCCGTGCCCAGAACTTCCTGGCCTCCGGGGGTACTGCCTCACCAAGGGGTAGGCTGCGGGGACTGAGTCCAGACATGCCCGGGCGCGTCCCCAGGCTCGTCCCCAAGGTGCCTTTCCCCTGGGCCTAGGCCTCGCTTGAGGCCTCCAGGGAGGGGAGGTTGCTGGCAGGGGCTGTCTCCACACTGCAAGGTGCTGGAGCTCTGAGGGCCTCGGCAGAGGCAAAGGGCCAGCAAGGGGCTAGATGCCCAAGACCTCTTTGGCCCAGCAGCCTCAGGGCAGCCAGGAGAGCAAGAGGCGCACTGTGCCCCTAGGTCAGCTAGGCCCCTGCCCACACAGGCGGCCTGCCCAGCAGCTGCCTGACAGACTCTGGCCCCCCGAGTTCTCTGCCGGTGCAGGGGGCACGAACAGACGTGTCCATGTGGTTCTGCCTTGGCCTGGAAGTGTGCACCCCCTGGCTGGCCCCCAGGCTCAGGGGCAAGGGCCCGGACAGAGGACCACCCCGAAGCGCTTTTTTCCTGGGCTTGGGAGCATTGTGCGCGGCTTGTGGGAAAGTGGGCCAGAGTGCTTGCAAAGCGGCCTTTGGAGGCAGCCGGGGAGTCTTCCAGCGGGAGAGGGCCGGTAGTGCTCAGAGGACCCACAAGCAACGTGCAGGACCTAGCAGGGCCCCTGTCCCTCGCCAGCGTTGCCCAGACCTTCCTGGCCTCCTGGGGTACTGCCCCACCAAGGGGAAGGCTCCGGGGACTGGGTCCAGACTTGCCCGGGCGCCTCGCCAGGCTCCTCTCCGCTGGCGCCTTTCCTCAGGGCCTAGGCCTCGCTTGAGGCCTCCTGGGAGGGGAGGTTGCTGGCAGGGGCTGTCTCCACACTGCAAGGTGCTGGAGCTCCGAGGGCCTCGGCAGAGGCAAGGGGCCAGCAAGGGACTGGATGGCCAAGATCTCTTTGGCCCAGCAGCCTCATGGCAGCAGGGAGAGCAAGTGGCCCACTGTGCCCATAGGTCGGCTGTGCCCCTTCCCACACAGGTGGCCAGCCCAGCAGCTGCCTAATAGACTCTGGCTCCCCCGACCTCTCTGGTTGCAGGGGGCAGGAACAGACGTGTGCATGTGGTTCTGCCTTGGCCTGGGAGTGTACACCCCTTGGCTGGCCCCCAGGCTCAGGGGCAAGAGCCCAGAGAGAGGACCACCCAGAAGCGCTTTTCTCCCGGGCTTGGGAACATTGTGCGCGGCTTGCGGGAACAGCGGGCCAGAGTGCTTGCAAAGCGGCCTTTGGAGGCAGCCGCGGAGGTCTTCCAGCTAGAGAAATCCGGTTGTGCTCAGAGGCCCCAGAGGCCAGGGGCAGGACCCAGCAGGGCCCCTGCTCCTGGCCAGCCTTGCCCAGACCTTCCTGGCCTCCGGGGGTACTGCCCAACCAAGGGGCAGGCTGCGGGGACTGGATACACACATGCCCGGGCGACTCCCGAGGCTCATCCCCGCTGGCACCTTTCCCTTGGGCCTAGGCCTCGCTTGAGGCCTCCTGGGAGGGGAGGTTGCTGGCAGGGGCTGTCTCCACACTGCAAGGTGCTGGAGCTCCAAGGACCTCGGTAGAGGCAAGGGGCCAGCAAGGGGCTGGATGCCCAAGACCTCTTTGGCCCAGCAGCCTCAGGGCAATAGGGAGAGCAAGAGGCCCACTGTGCCCCTAGGTCGGCTCTGCAACTTCCCACACAGGCGGCCAGCCCAGCAGCTGCCTAACAGACTCTGGCTCCCCCGAGCTCTCTGTCGGTGCAGGGAGCAGGAACAGATGTGTGCATGAGGTTCTGCCTTGGCCTGGGAGTGTGCACCCCCTGGCTGGCCCCCAGGCTCACGGGCAAGGGCCCGGAGAGAGGACCACCCCGAAGCGCTTTATTCCCGGGCTTGGGAGCATTGTGCGCGGCTTGCGGGAACAGCGGGCCAGAGTGCTTGCAAAGCGGCTTTTGGAGGCAGCCAGGGAGGTCTTCCAGCGGGAGAGGGCCGGTTGTGCTCAGAGGCCCCACAAGACAGGGGCAGGACCCAGCCGGGCCCCTGCCCCTGGCCAGCCTTACCCAGACCATCCTGGCCTCCGGGGGTACTGCCCCACCAAGGGGAAGGCTGCGGGACCTGGGTCCAGACATGCCCGGGCGCCTCGCCAGGCTCATCCCCGCTGGCGCCTTTCCCGTCGGCCAAGGCCTCTCTAGTCCTCCTGGGAGGGGAGGTTGCTGGCAGGGGCTGTCTCCACACTGCAAGGTGCTGGAGCTCCGAGGGCCTCATCAGAGGCAAGGGGCCAGCAAGGGGCTGGATGCCCAAGACCTCTTTGGCCCTGGAGTCTCATGGCAGCAGGGAGAGCAAGAGGCCCACTGTGCCCCTAGGTCGGCTGGGCCCCTTCCCACACAGGCGGCCAGCCGAGCAGCTCCCTGAGAGAATCTGGCTCCCCCGAGCTCTCTGCCGGTGCAGGGGCAGGAACATACGTGTGCATGTGGTTCTGCCTTGGACTGGGAGTGTGCAACCCGTTGCTGGCCCCCAGGCTCAGGGGTAAGGGTCCGGAGTAAGGACCACCCCGAAGCGCTTGTCTCCCAGTTTTGGGAGCATTGTGTGCGGCTTGCGAAAACAGCGGGCCAGAGTGCTTGCA
Organism: Cervus canadensis; assembly: GCF_019320065.1. Lineage (NCBI taxonomy): Eukaryota > Metazoa > Chordata > Mammalia > Artiodactyla > Cervidae > Cervus > Cervus canadensis. Next base: position 15,873,894 of record NC_057397.1, on the reverse strand, counting down.
AAGCGGCCTTTGGAGGCAGCCGGGGATGTCTTCCAGCGGGACAGGGCCGGTTGTGCTCAGAGGCCCCACAGGCCAGGGGCAGGACCCAGCAGGGCCCCTGCCCCTGGCCAGCCTTGCACAGACCTTCCTGGCCATCGGGGGGTACTGCACCACCAAGGGGAAGGCTGCGGGGACTGGGCCAGACATGCCCGGGCGCCTCACCGGGCTCCTCCCCGCTGGCGCCTTTCCCCTGGGCCTAGGCCTCGCTTGAGGCCTCCTGGGAGGGGAGGTTGCTGTCAGGGGCTGTCTCCACACTGCAAGGTGCTGGAGCTCCGAGGGCCTCGGCAGAGGCAAGGGGCCAGCAAGTGGCTGGATGCCCAAAACCGCTTTGGCCCAGCAGCCTCAGGGCAGCAGGGAGAGCAAGAGGCCCACTGCGCCCCTAGGTCGGCTATGCCCCTTCCCACACAGGCGGCCAGCCCAGCAGCTGCCTGACAGACTCTGGCTCCCCCGAGCTCTCTGCCGGTGCAGGGGGCAGGAACAGACGTCTGCATGTGGTTCTGCCTTGGCCTGGGAGTGTGTACCCCCTGGCTGGCCCCCAGGCTCAGGGGCTAGGGCCTGGAGAGAGGACCACCCCGAAGCGCTTTTCTCCCGGGCTTCGTGGCAGGAACAGACGTGTGCATGTGGTTCTGCCTTGGACTGGGAGTGTGCACCCCCTGGCTGGCCCCCAGGCTCAGGGGCAAGGGCCCGGATAGAGGACCACCCCGAAGCGCTATATTCCCGGGCTTGGAAGCATTGTGCGCGGCTTGCGGGAACAGCGGACCAGAGTGCTTGCAAAGTGGCCTTTGGAGGCAGCTGGGGAGGTCTTCCAGCGCGAGAGGGCCGGTTGTGCTCAGAGGCCCCACAGGCCAGTTGCAAGACCCAGCAGGGCCCCTGCCCCTGGCCAGCCTTGCCCAGACCTTCCTGGCCGTCGGGGGTACTGCACCACCAAGGGGCAGGCTGCAGGCCTGGGTCCAGATATTACCAGGCGCCTCCCCAGGCTCCTCCCCGTTGGCAACTTTCCCCTGGGCCTAGACTTTGCCTGAGGCCTCATTGGAGTGAAGTTTGCTGGCAGGGGCTGTCTCCACACTGCAAGGTGCTGGAGCTCCGAGGGCCTCGGCAGAGGCAAGGGTTCAGCAAGGGGCTGGATGCCCAAGACCTCTTTGGCCCAGCAGCCTCAGGGCAGCAGGGAGAGCAAGAGGCCCACTGTGCCCCTAGGTCGGCTCTGTCCCTTCCCACACAGGCGGCCAGCCCAGCAGCTGCCTGACAGACTGTGGCACCCCCGAGCTCTCTGCCGGAACAGGGGACAGGAACAGACGTGTGCATGTGGTTCTGCCTTGGCCTGGGAGTGTGCACCCCCTGGCTTGCCCCCAGACTCAGGGTCAAGGGCCCGGAGAGAGGACCAACCCGAAGCGATTTATTCCCTGGCTTGGGAGCATTGTGCGCGGCTTATGGGAACAGCAGGCCAGAGTGCTTGCAAAGCGGCCTTTGGAGGCAGCCGGGGAGGTCTTCCAGCAGGAGAGGGCCGGTGGTGCTCAGAGGCCGCACAGGCCAGTGGCTGGATCCAGCAGGGCCCCGGCCCCTGGCCAGCCTTGCCCAGACCTTCCTGGCCGTCGGGGGTACTGCACCACCAAGGGGCAGGCTGCGGGCCTGGGTGCAGATATTACCGGGCGCCTCCCCAGGCTCCTCCCCGTTGGCACCTTTCCCCTGGGCCTAGGCCTCCCTTGAGGCCTTCTATGAGGGGTGGTTGCTGGCAGGGGCTGTCTTCACACTGCAAGGTGCTGGAGCTCTGAGGGCCTCGGCAGAGGCAAGGGGCCAGCAAGGGGCTGGATGCCCAAGACCTCTTTAACCCAGCAGCCTCAGGGCAGCAGGGAGAGCAAGTGGCCCACTATGCCCATAGGTCGGCTCTGCCCCTTCCCACACAGGCGGCCAGCCCAGCAGCTGCCTGACAGACTCTGGCTCCCCCGAGCTCTCTGACAGTGCAGGGGCAGGAACAGACGTGTGCATGTGGTTCTGCCTTGGCCTGGGAGTGTGCACCCCCTGGCTGGCCCCCATGCTCAGGGGCCAGAGCCCGTAGAGAGGACCACCCAGAAGCGCTTTTCTCCCGGGCTTGGGAGCATTGTGCGCGGCTTGCGGGAACAGCGGCCAGAGTGCTTGCAAGCGGCCTTTGGAGGCAGCCGCGGAGGTCTTCCAGCTAGAGAGGGCCGGTTGTGCTCAGAGGCCCCAGAGGCCAGGGGCAGAACCCAGCAGGGCCCCTGCTCCTGGCCAGCCTTGCCCAGACCTTCCTGGCCTCCGGGGGTACTCCCAACCAAGGGGAAGGCTGCGGGACCTGGGTCCAGACATGCCCGTGCGCCTCCCCAGGATCATCCCCGCTGGCACCTTTCCCCTGGGCCAAGGCCTCTCTTGAGTCCTCCTGGGAGGGGAGGTTGCTGGCAGGGGCTGTCTCCACACTGCAAGGTGCTGGAGCTCCGAGGGCCTCATCAGAGGCAAGGGGCCAGCAAGGGGCTGGATGCCCAAGACCTCTTTGGCCCTGGAGCCTCATGGCAGCAGGGAGAGCAAGAGGCCCACTGTGCCCCTAGGTCGGCTCTGCCCCTTCCCACACAGGCGGTCAGCCGAGCAGCTCCCTGAGAGAATCTGGCTCCCCCGAGCTCTCTGCCGGTGCAGGGGCAGGAACATACGTGTGCATGTGGTTCTGCCTTGGACTGGGAGTGTGCAACCCGTTGCTGGCCCCCAGGCTCAGGGGTAAGGGTCCGGAGTGAGGACCACCCCGAAGCGCTTGTCTCCCAGTTTTGGGAGCATTGTGTGCGGCTTGCAAAAACAGCGGGCCAGAGTGCTTGCAAAGCGGCCTTTGGAGGCAGCCGGGGATGTCTTCCAGGGGGACAGGGCCGGTTGTGCTCAGAGGCCCCAGAGGCCAGGGGCAGGACCCAGCAGGGCCCCTGCTCCTGGCCAGCCTTGCCCAGACCTTCCTGGCCTCCGGGGGTACTGCCCAACAAAGGGGCAGACTGCGGGGACTGGATACACACATGCCCGGGCGCCTCCCGAGGCTCATCCCCGCTGGCGCCTTTCCCTTGGGCCTAGGCCTCGCTTGAGGCCTCCTGGGAGGGGAGGTTGCTGTCAGGGGCTGTCTCCACACTGCAAGGTGCTGGAGCTCCAAGGACCTTGGGAGAGGCAAGGGGCCAGCAAGGGGCTGGATGCCCAAGACCTCTTTGGCCTAGCAGCCTCAGGGCAGCAGGGAGAGCAAGAGGCCCACTGTGCCCCTAGGTCGGCTCTGCCCCTTCCCACACAGGCGGCCAGCCCAGCAGCTGCCTGACAGACTCTGGCTCCCCCGAGCTCTCTGTCGGTGCAGGGAGCAGGAACAGATGTGTGCATGTGGTTCTGCCTTGGCCTGGGAGTGTGCACCCCCTGGCTGGCCCCCAGGCTCACGGGCAAGGGCCCGGAGAGAGGACCACCCCGAAGCGCTTTTCTCCCGGGCTTGGGAGCATTGTGCGCGGCTTGCGGGAACAGCGGGCCAGAGTGCTTACAAAGCGGCCTTTGGAGGCAGCCCGGGAGGTCTTCCAGCGGGAGAGGGCCGGTTGTGCTTAGAGGCCCCACAAGTCAGGGGCAAGACCCAGCCTGGCCCCTGCCCCTGCCCAGCCTTACCCAGACCATCCTGGCCTCCGGGGGTACTGCCCCACCAAGGGGAAGGCTGCGGGACCTGGGTCCAGACATGCCCGGGCGCCTCCCCAGGCTCATCCCCGCTGGCGCCTTTCCCCTGGGCCAAGGCCTCTCTTGAGTCCTCCTGGGAGGGGAGGTTGCTGGCAGGGGCTGTCTCCACACTGCAAGGTGCTGGAGCTCCGAGGGCCTCATCAGAGGCAAGGGGCCAGCAAGGGGCTGGATGCCCAACACCTCTTTGGCCCTGGAGCCTCATGGCAGCAGGGAGAGCAAGAAGCCCACTGTGCCCCTAGATCGGCTCTGCCCCTTCCCACACAGGCGGCCAGCCGAGCAGCTCCCTGAGAGAATCTGGCTCCCCCGAGCTCTCTGCCGGTGCAGGGGCAGGAACATACGTGTGCATGTGGTTCTGCCTTGAACTGGGAGTGTGCAACCCGTTGCTGGCCCCCAGGCTCAGGGGTAAGGGTCCGGAGTGAGGACCACCCCGAAGCGCTTGTCTCCCAGGTTTGGGAGCATTGTGTGCGCCTTGCGAAAACAGCGGGCCAGAGTGCTTGCAAAGCGGCCTTTGGAGGCAGCCGGGGATGTCTTCCAGCGGGACAGGGCCGGTTGTGCTCAGAGGCCCCACAGGCCAGGGGCAGGACCCAGCAGCGCCCCTGCCCCTGGCCAGCCTTGCACAGACCTGCCTGGCCTCCGGTGGTACTGCTCCACCAAGGGGCAGGCTGCGGGCCTGGGTCCAGACATGCCCGGGCGCCTCCCCTCGCTCCTCCCCACTGGCGCCTTTCCCCTGTCCCTAGGCCTCACTTGAGGCCTCCTGGGAGGGGAGGTTGCTGGCAGGGGCTGTCTCCACACGGCAAGTTGCTGGAGCTCCGAGGGCCTCGGCAGAGGCAAGGGGACAGCAAGGGGCTGGAAGCCCAAGACCTCTTTGGCCCAGGAGCCTCAAGGAAACAGGGAGAGCAAAAGGCCCACTGTGCCCCTAGGTCGGCTGTGCCCCTTCCCGCACAGGCGTCCAGCCCAGCAGCTGCATGACAGACTCTGGCTCCCCCGAGCTCTCTGCCGGTTCAGGGGCAGGAACAGATGTGTGCATGTGGTCCTGCCTTGGCCTGGGAGTGTGCACCCCCTGGCTGGCCCCCAGGTTCAGGGGCTAGGGCCCGGACAGAGGACCACCCAGAAGCGCTTTTCTCCCGGGCTTGGGAGCATTGTGCGAGGCTTGCGGGAACAGCGGGCCAGAGTGCTTGCAAGCGGCCTTTGGAGGCAGCCGGGGAGGACTTCCAGTGGGAGAGGGCCGGTTTTGCTCAGAGGCCCCACAGGCCAGGGGCAAGACCCAGCAGGGTCCATGTCCCTGGCCAGCCATGCCCAGACCTTCCTGGCCTCCGGGGGTACTGCCCCACCAAGTGGCCGGCTACGGGGACTTGTTCCACACATGCCCGGGCGCCTCCCCAGGCTCATCCCCGCTGGCGCCTTTCCCCTGGGCCTAGGCCTCGCTTGAGGCCTCCTGGGAGGGGAGGTTGCTGGCAGGGGCTGTCTCCACACTGCAAGGTGCTGGAGCTCCGAGGGCCTCGGCAGAGGCAAGGGGCCAGCAAGGGGCTGGATGGCGAAGACCTCTTTGGCCCAGCAGCCTCATGGCAGCAGGGAGAGCAAGTGGCCCACTGTGCCCATAGGTCGGCTGTGCCCCTTCCCACACAGGTGGCCATCCCAGCAGCTGCCTAATAGACTCTGGCTCCCCCAACCTCTCTGGTTGCAGGGGGCAGGAACAAACGTGTGCATGTGGTTCTGCCTTGGCCTGGGAGTGTGTACCCCCTGGCTGGTCCCCAGGCTCAGGGGCAAGGGCTCGGACAGAGGACCACCCAGAAGCTCTTTTCTCCCGGGCTTGGGAGCTTGTGCGCGGCTTGCGGGAACAGCGGGCCAGAGTGCTTGCAAAGTGGCCTTTGGAGGCAGCCCGGGAGGTCTTCCAGCGCGAGAGGGCCGGTTGTGCTCAGAGGCGCCACCGGCCAGGGGAAAGTGCCAGCAGGCTCCCTGTCCCTGGCCAGCCTTGCCCAGACCTTCCTGGCCTTCGGTGGTACTGCCCCACCAAGGGGAAGGCTGTGGGCCTGTGTCCAGACATTCCCGGGCGCCTCCCCTCGCTCCTCCCCACTGGCGCCTTTCCCCTGGGCCTAGGCCTCGCTTGAGGCCTCCTGGGAGGGGAGGTTGCTGGCAGGGGCTGTCTCCACACTGCAAGGTGCTGGAGCTCCGAGTGCCTCATCAGAGGGAAGGGGCCAGCAAGGGGCTGGATGCCCAAGACCTCTTTGGCCCAGCAGCCTCAGGGCAGCAGGGAGAGCAAGAGGCCTACTGTGCCCCTAGGTTGGCTATGCCCCTGCCCACACAGGCGGCCAGCCCAGCAGTTGCCTGAAAGACTCTGGCTCGCCCGAGCTCTCCACCGGTGTAGGGGACAGGAAGAGACGTGTGTATGTGGTTCTGCCTTGGCCTGGGAGTTTGCACCCCCTGGCTGGCCCCCAGGCTCAGGGGCAAGGGCCCGGACAGAGGACCACCCAGAAGCGAGTTTCTCCCGGTCTTGGGAGCATTGTGCGCGGCTTGCGGGAACAGCGGGCCAGAGTGCTTGCAAAGCGGCCTTTGGAGGCAGCCCGAGAGGTCTTCCAGCGGCAGAGGGCCAGTTGTGCTCAGAGGCCCCACAGGCCAGTGGCTGGATCCAGCAGGGCCCCTGCCCCTGGCCAGCCTTGCTCAGACCTTCCTGGCCTCCGGGATTACTGCCCCACCAAGGGGTAAGCTTCGGGGACTGGGTCCAGACATGCCCGAGCGCTTCCCCTGGCTCCTCCGCGCTGGCGACTTTCCCTGGGCCTAGGCCTAGCTTGAGGCCTCCTGGGAGAGGAGGATCCTCTCAGGGGCTGTCTCCACACTGCAATGTGCTGGAGCTTCGAGGGCCTCGGCAGAGGCAAGGGGCCAGCAAGGGGCTGGGTGCCCAAGATCTCTTTGGCCCAGCAGCCTCAGGGCAGCAGGGAGACCAAGAGGCCCACTGTGCCCCTATTTCACCTCTGCCCCTTCCCACACAGGCGGCCAGCCCAGCAGCTGCCTGACAGACTCTGGCTCCCCCGAGCTCTCTGCCGGTGCAGGGGGCAGGAACAGACGTGTGCATGTGGTTCTGCCTTGGCCTGGGAGTGTGGACCCCCTGCCTGGCCCCCAGGCTCAGGGGCAAGGGCCGGGAGAGAGCACCACCCCGAAGCGCTTTTCTCCCGGGCTTGGGAGCATTGTGCGCGGCTGGCGGGAACAGCCGGCGAGAGTGCTTGCAAAGCGGCCTTTGGAGGCAGCCGGGGAGGTCTTCCAGCGGGAGAGGGCCGGTTGTGCTCAGAGGCCCCACAGGCCAGGGCCAGGACCCAGCAGGGCCCCTGCCCCTGGCCAGCCTTGCCCAGACCTTCCTGGCCTCCGGGGGTACTGCCCCACCAAGGGGCAGGCTGCGGGGACTGTGTCAACACATGCCCGCGCGCCTCTCCATGCTGATCCCCACTGGCGCCTTTCCCCTGGGCCTAGGCCTCTCTTGAGGCCTCCTGGGAGGGGAGGTTCCTGGCAGGTGCTGTCTCCACACTGTAAAGTGCTGGAGCTCCGAGGTCCTCATCAGGAACATATCCATTCTCATAGCCTCAACAATGACAACTTATCCTTAATTTGAGTACTTACCATCAGAAACCCCAAACTCACAAAATTTAATTCTGTAAAAAAATATTCACTACACAAGAGACAATTTAGAACAATTAGTCTACATTTAAGATCCCTCCCTACTTAACAAAAGATCTGCTAATGTATTGAGACAACTGAGGCAGCACACACTGGTTAGCACAGGTATACATCTATTAGCACCACAAAATATAAGAGCAAATCTATTTCAAAAAAGAACTTTACATCTTGTAAAAGATGCAGGATTTCATGATATCAAAGCACAGTTCAGACACTTAGAAAGGCACTCATATAGAAGAGTTACTCCAGTGAACAAATGAAGATAAATTTACAGGGAGGATGACACGACAGATACTTCAAAGACTTCACATTGATTTGAGTATCAAAAACTTAAGAAAGATTCTTAGAAAAAAACTGATGAACCCTCACAAATGTTTTACAAATTTCGTCCTCTTTATAACTGTGTCATAACAGTAAACCTGGAGAGCTTGAATAGCCAAACAATTCTGAAAAAGAAGAACAAGCTTAAAGATATCACACTTTCTGATTTCAAGCTTCTTGCAAAGCTTCCATGGTGGCTCAGACAGTAAAGAATGTGCCTGCAATGCAGGAGACCATGGTTCAGTCCCTTGGTCGGGAAGATCCCCTAGAGAATGGAATGGCTACCCACTCCAGTATTCTTGCCTGGGAAATCCCATGAAGAGAGGAGCCTGGAGGGCTACAGTCTATGGGTAGCAAAGAGTCAGACAAAACTGAGTGACTATCATGCTTTCACACTGTAATCAAAAGTGTGGTATTTTCATGAATGCAGACAGAACAATGGAATAGAATAGAGAGCCCAGAAATAAACTCTCACAATCATAGTCAAATGATTCCTGATAAGGAAGCCAAGACCATTCCATAGAAAAAAAGACATTTTCAACAAATGGTTGTGGGAAAACTAGATATCTACATGCAAAAGAATAAATTGTACTCTTACCTTATACCATATACAAAAATTAACTGAAGATGGATCAAAGACCTAAATGCAAGACCTAAATCTATGAGTCTTAAAAGAAAAGACCAAAGAAAAGCTTCAGGACATATTTCATTGTAATTTCTTAGAAATTTAGGGGAATTTTTTTTTTTTTTTTTTACTCCACCTTCTTGGGATCCCTGGCTGGCTTTGAAAATTCAATTGACCAAGATAGAGTAGTAGGAGAAAACATGTAAATTTACTTAAAGTAAGTCTTAAGAAACATTAGTCTTCATAAAAAAATCAAGATCTGAAGAAACAGTGAAACCTGAGTAATTTTCACACTAGATTTGATGAAGAGTGGATACTCATGGAGATATAATATAACAGGCCGAGGAGCATGAGCTGAGTGTAGTATGCTGGGGGAAACTTAGCAAGGCCTATTTGGAGTCTTTCTGGCATCATTTTGTCTTTGGAGGTGAGGATGCACCTTTGTTTCTACAGGGAAAGCACTTCTCACTTAAGAGTACTATGACCTACTTCAGGGTGAAAGGTGACCAGAGGGTCAAAATAAGCTTCTGCTGTTTTCTCAAATTCTTTCAACTTCAGTTCAGTTCATTCACTCAGTTGCGTCCAACTCTTTGCAACCCCATGACTCACAGCACGCCAGGCCTCCCTGTTCATCACCAACTCCCAGAGTCTGCCCAAACCCATGTCCATCGAGTCAGTGATGCCATCCAGCCATCTCATCCTCTGTCATCCCCTTCTCCTCCTGCCCTCAATCTTTCCCAGCATCAGGGTCTTTTCCAATGAGTCATGAGGTGGCCAAAGGATTGGAGTTTCAGCTTCAACATCAGTCCTTCCAATGAACACCCAGGACTGATCTCCTTTACGATGGACTGGTTGCATCTTCTTGCAGTCCAAGGGACCCTCAAGAGTCTTCTCCAACACCACAGTTCAAAAGCATCAATTCTTCAGTGCTCAGCTTTCTTTATAGTCCAACTCTCACATCTATACATGACCACTGGAAAAAACATAGCCTTGACTAGACGGACCTTTGTTGGCAAAGTAATGTCTCTTCTTTTTAATATGCTGTCTAGGTTGGTCATAACTTTCCTTCCAAGGAGTAAGCATCTTTTAATTTCATGGCTGTAATCACCATCTGCAGTGATTTTGGAGCCCAAAAAATAAAGTCAGCCACTGTTTCCACTGTTTCCCCATCTATTTCCCATGAAGTGATGGGACTGGATGCCATGATCTTAGTTTTCTGAATGTTGAGCTTTAAGCCAAATTTTTCACTCTCCTCCTTCACTTTCATCAAGAGGCTTTTTAGTTCCTCTCCACTTTCTGCCATAAGGGTGGTGTCATCTGCATATGTGAGGTTATTGATATTTCTCCCGGCAATCTTGATTCTAGCTTGTGCTTCCTCTAGCCCAGTGTTTCTCATGACGTACTCTACAGATAAGTTAAATAAGCAGGGTGACAATATACAGCCTTGACGGACTCCTTTTCCTATGTGGAACCATTCTGTTGCTCCATGTCCAGTTCTAACTGTTGCTTCCTGACCTGCATACAGGTTTCTCAAGAGGCAGGTCAGATGGCCTGGTATTCCCCTCTTTAAGAATTTTCCACAGTTTATTGTGATCTACACAGTCCAAGCCTTTGGCATAGTCAATAAAGCAGAAATAGATGTTTTTCTGGAACTCTCTTGCTTTTTCAATGATCCAGCGGATGTTGGCAATTTGATCTCTGGTTCCTCTGCCTTTTCTAAATCCAGCTTGAACATCTCGAAGTTCACAGTTCACGTATTGCTGAAGCCTGGCTTGGAGAATTTTGAGCATTATTTTACTAGCATGTGAGATGAGTGCAATTGTGCGGTAGTTCAAGCATTCTTGGGCATTGCCTTTCTCTGGGATTGGAATGAAAACGGACCTTTTCCAGTCCTGTGGCCACTGTTGAGTTTTCCAAATTTGCTGGCATTTATTGAGTATAAAATATGCCAAGATAACATATTTTAGTGGAGCATGGACACCAAAAGCATAGACAAAGTTAAAAGAGATAAATTGGATTACACCAATGAAAACTTTTGTCCATCAATGACATAATCAACAGAGTAAAAAGACAACCCATGGAATGGAAGGAAATATTTGCAAACCATATATCTGACAATGAGTTAAAATCCAGAATATACAGAAAACTTCTAGGTTTCAACAACAACAGAAACAAAAAAAATCTGATTCAAAAATGAGTAAAGAATTTGAATAAACATTTCTCCAAATAAGATATATGAATGGCCAATAAACACATGAAAAGATGTATATCTCTAGTCATTAGGGAAATGCAAATCAAAAACACATTAAAGTGGCTATTATAAAAAGACAGAAAAAAAAGGAACAACTGTTGACGAGAATGTAAAAAAATTGGAATCTTTGTGCACTATTTTATATTTATTTATTTATGACTGAACTGAGTCTTCACTGTGGCCCATGGGCTTAGTTGCCCTGCAGTATGTGGAATCTTCTCGGACCAGGGAACCCTTGTGGCACCCTTGTCCCCTGAATTGGCAGGCAGATTCTTAACCATTGGACCATCAGGAAGGTGCCTTTGGGACTATTAATAGGATGTAAAATAGTGCAGTCACAATGGAAGAGTATGGTGTTCCTCAAAAAATTAAAAATTAAATTTCTGATTGGTTCACCAATTAGAGTATACTCTCAAAAGAGTTGAAAGCATGGTCATGAAGAGATATCTGTAAACCCATGTTCCTAACAGCACTACCCACAAAAGCCTAAAGGTGAAAGCAACTCAAATGTCCACTGATTATATGAATGGATAAACAAAACGTGATGCATGCATACAAAAGAATAGTATTCAGCCATAAAAAAGGAAATTCTGACATGTGCTATAACCTGCATAAACCTAAAAGGCATTATACTAAAATAATCCAGTAACAAAGAGACAAATACTGTGTGATTGATTACACTTGCAGCAAGTATCTAGGTACTCAGACTCTGAGAACAGAAAATATAATGCAATGAGGACTTCCCTAGCAGTCCAGTGGTTAAGACTCTGCACTCACACCACAGAGAGCCCAGGTTCAAACCCTAGTCAGGTAACTAAGATCCCACATGTGTGGTCAAAAAGTGAGGAAAAAAAAGAAAAGAAAATGTCACAATGTGGTTTCTAGGTGCTAAGGGCAAGGAGAATGCTTATGGAGTTTCAGTTTGCAAGACTAAAACTTTCTGGATATTGTTTGCATAACAAATCAACATGAAAGACAACAGTGTCAAAGTAACAAAATTAGGTAGACAAATAAGCTGAAACATAGTACATGACATGGATGATAATGCTCCCCATTTTAATTTAAAAGCTTCATTATTTGATTTCAATGTAGAAGACCAGGGTGGTGTGGATTATTGAAAAAAAAAAATTAGAAGGAGGAGAGGTAAGGTAAGTATTCTACTCCAAGTTGAAGCTTGGCCAAGAAGAGTAATGTAACTTAGGAACCCAGATGGGAGTGGAGAGGGGGGGGCTCTGGAAAGAAATACTCAGGACATTCAGAGAAATTGAATGGCCATAATGTCATATCACAGGAACATCACAAGGAAGCATGCTATGCTACTTCATGCGTCTCCTAATATCTCTAAGTCTCAAGGCCTCTACCTATATAATGGAAAGAATAAACCCCACCATGCCTCATTTTCAGTGTTATCATGAATATTAAATGACATATTGCAATTACAAGTTATTCTTCTATTAGTGTCATTTTTAACAGTAATAATAACAAACTCAAAGTTTGAGGAATACTGGGGCATTTTGAAGAGTAGTGGAAGAATGAAGATGGAGACAAGAGTTCCAGTTTCATAAAAGAACTTGGTAGAATATGTAAATTATAGATACAAATGTACATAATACAAGCTGAAAATGTACATCAAGCTAGACTCTCTTTTTTGAACTAGAGATCTCATCCTTTAATAACAATTTTAATAATAAAGTTCTGGTTGGCAATAGAAATTCATAGCTATATGGTCATGTCATTCGATTTAATTTTTATTTGTTGTCTTTTACCATAAAGCATATACTTCTCTGAAATACTATAACAGGATAAAGAAAACCATCAGATCAGGCAATACCAAAATATTCAAAGTCACATTAATAAAGTCATATACTTACCTTGGCTGTATGTTAATTACATATCTAATAGCCTCTCATAAAATCAAGGCTGGAGAAAGAATATGTTAACATTCTCCTATGGTAGGAGGTGTTTGGTAATTCCTTCCAAAAAATGCTTCCCCAACTTAAGCCAGACTTTTTGCTTGGATGAAATTTCACCTGGAACCCAAGATACTTCAGATGAAACTGTAGCTCATCAATTTTGTTTTCATCTGTTTGCTGCTGACAGTTGACCTTCCAACAGCCATGATGCCTCTTGTCTTAAGGCCTTTCCATTACCAGATCCCTCCCACTTGGAATGTTCTTCTCCTAGCCTTTTGTCTGTTTATCTCTTCGAACTCCTTACCCCCAAAGAGAAACTATATGTACATATTTTGTAATTGATAATAGTCTATGTATTTTAGACATGGAGGATGTGAGCTAACTGGCTTTAGGTTCCTCTGCTGCAGAACTACTATAAAGCAGAACCTACAGGGTCTTAAACAATGAAGGTACAACTTCCCAGTGGTGTGTGGGAGCCTGAGGAAACTGACTCACCATTTCCTGCATGTGAAATGGCATATTATTCCAGGGACAGCCCCAAGAGACAATCTTAAGAGCACCTTTCAGCCAGAAGTTTAGAAGCACTTTCAGAGCATGAATACACATATTCTTATTCATAAAACACATACACATCTATTGGTCCTGATCATAAAATCTTTTCTTAAGCATTCCTCTGTACCCACATTGCTGATGCATTTTCTCAGTGGAGTCTTGCCTCCCTTGTGGCCTCCATTTCTGGCCTGTAACTCAGTAACTTTACCCTTCAGACTGTGCTTTGGCTGCCTTCAGGAACAGCAATGTCTCTGTTCAAATCAGGAGAGCATAATGAAACATTGTCTGCTACAGTATCAAACATGAGAGGTTTCCGCTAAACTAATTGGTAGGGAAAACATTTTGCCTTCATCAAGTGGCAGGGCCTGAAGTCAAGAAAAATGGAAATGGGCTGGGGGAGGGTGGGGAGGGCAGGCAGATCAACTGAGCAGACTGGAAGAAAAGTTTGCTAGAAGCTGAAAAACTTTAGTTGGGGGCTTAAATGAAGATAGTGTTCTGGTTATCTCTGTGGTCTAGGAAGGAGAAGAAGATTAGGGCTGAAAAGACTTGAAGTCTAAACAAGATTCTTCCATTAACAAACTTGACTTAGTTTATACTTTGGCCAAATTATAATATTATTGTGTACAGAGACTCTTAAACATATTCTGCATAAAGTTCAATTGAAGCACTAAAATAGATATGAAAATGCAACAAACTTTTAATGCAGCTGTTTTCAACCAGGATGGAAGTAGAATAAAATTGAATTTACGTCAGAATATTTTTACTAAAACAAATGCCTCCTTCACTTCCCTTTGCCTTGGCATTATAATTATTTGAAACACTGTGTGCCAATTTAAGCAGAAAGCAGCAATAGCAGCAACAACAATGCAACCACAAGACATTTACCGAGTGTGTTCTATGTGTTTGGCACGCTGCTAAATCATTTACATACTTTACATTACCTAATTCTCATCACAGTCTTCTGGGCTGTGTGCTACCATCCTTCCCCCTCCACAAATGAAAAAGCTGAGCAAATGAGGACATGTGTTTAGCTAACTATCCCAGTTACACAGCGTCACTCTGTACGCTTTAAAAATTGGGAGGAAAAGGATCACATTCTTCATTTGGGAATCCCATGCCAGAACAACTATTCCAAGAGTAAAACTCAATGTCGAACCCTTCCCCTGAATCTCCTCAGCCTCTTCGGTCAGTTAAAACCACTGAGAAGTTTCCTTTACGGCAACCTCTTCTTAAGAATAGGTCTGATTTTGGCTAATTTCACTGTACAAGTAACTTTAACAAGTGTTTTAAGAGATCCAATCACAGTTCACTGGACTAGAAGTTCACAGACTCAAACTTGGCAGCCCTCCTCTACAGACTATGCAAGGGCCAGTGGGTCACTTCATCTCCCCAAGCCTTGGGGATTTCCTCCTCTGCAATATAATGGGGTTCAGCTGGATAGTCTAAAAGCTTTCCCCCTACAATTCACATTACCTGTTGGCAGGGTTGTCTCTTTGATCTAGATGTTAGAAATTATTCTGGCCTGTTAAAGGATAATACTGGTAGTGGGATGGAGCTGGGGGTAACAAAGAAGTTAATACACACCTTCATCATCTTACCAAGTCAAGGCTTTCACATCTGCTTATGGGTCAGGAGATCATAATAAAGCAATCAAATACAAGTGACAGAAAGATTCAGTCAGAGAATAAAATACAGAAGAGCAATGTGAATTCTAGTACATAGTCATCAAATCGCTATCATTTTCAAATTCATCTGTAAATCAAAGATAACAGCAGTACCTACCTCTTTGAGATTTTTCAGAATAAGATAATATGCTTAAGCTATGAAAATATGATGGGCAAAACAAAAGTAATATGTCTGTGAAATCAGTCACACCTTCTTCCCTCCAAGTTCTCGGAACCAATTATGTGAAAGAGACACTAGACCATTGCTAGTGAATCTGGAATGCAAACTCTGATTAAGCTCCAAGTCAAAACAGGTTCCCAGGCATGTCTCCCAGCTTTGGATGAATTCAAGATGGGCAGAGCCGCTGATGAACGGCTGACCTGCCTTACCACTGGAAGAAACTCACGATGTGCCATTGAGGAGAATTTGTGCACCTGAAGAGCTGTCTGGATTGGAAAATAGAGATCTTACCTGTGCTCAGAGCTTCTTTAACAATCTCTTCAATGATGAGCTGATTATACATTCTGCATTCCTTGGAGAAGGATAAGTAGGTGGAGAAGAGAAAAAAAAAAAACACAAGAATTTTATAATATTCATAATATTTCCAACAAAACAAAAGTCCTTATTTCACAGATTTGCTCAGAAACACTGGAAACGGATGAATGGAATACTTAACAAACAATAATATTCACTTCACTGAATGGGTCCTGACATTTGCATGTAAAGTACAGGGGAAGTTCTTTTAACTGACTTTCTAACTGACCTCCATTATCACACCTCACTCTCTAAACCATTCTAGTCAATCTGTAGTAATCTGACGCTGGTTTCCAGTAGGCCAATTTCAGGCAATCCCTTATACTTCTCTTACCAGCAGTTAAGGTTTATATGTGTCCACAACCAGCTGTATTGACTTTCAAAACTGTTTATTCTCATGGAATGAATGAATGAAGAACTATATAAGCATATCAGATATAATTTTTAAAAGGAAAAGGATTTTCTTCTATAAAAATAAGTGAATATTTTGGAAGAGGTGATTAAAGTCAGCTTTGACAAAGTGCATGTGCAACACTACTGGAAAAGATCAGGGAAAACTTAAAAATCTAGAGGAGCTTGCTTTCAGAGTGCTGTTCATGTTCTTTACATTCAACTGGAGCACAAATAGAAATCCCATATATGTACTAATGGATTATGCATGTAGTTTATGAAAGAAAGGTGACAAGTCTGATTTTATGGACTCATATCTGAATGCAAAGCCTTAGCCCTTCATTGAAAGGCTGGTGAAAGTAATGTTGACCAAATGTTTGAAGTGTCAGGCACTGTGATGGTCACAAGAGATAGAGAGATGAATCATATATTCTCCCTTTCCTCAAGGAGCTGCTGAGTAACCTGGGGAAAGACATGCATAAGAGACAGGCAGACACACAGAACAGATGGGACTGTCCCCTTGGGCACACCTCCCAATTTGGACTGAATGTGATTATGCTCGCATTCTTGCCCCTTACTGTTTATCAAGCCTCTCCTCTAAGTTAGCATCTCTCACAAGAGAGATTGTGCTTATTGGGAGCTGGCTGAGGAGAGCATCAGCCACTCGAGAGCTCTCAGCTTTCACAAGGCCAACAGTGACATCCGACAGCAGTGAGCTCTGCAGAAGTCCACATAGCAGAAATGCGCTTTATGTTTTCACCATGATACGTTCTCCTTCACCTCTTAAGGAAATGAAGTGGTAGAAAAGAGGACCAGAACTTGCTCAAGCTTATTGATTTTAAATCTTGGGCAAAAGGACAAACTCTCATACATGTTTGCTGTTTATTTACAAGCAAACAAATGGAAAGATCCTGCATAGGACCACAAAATCATCCTATGCTTCTTCTGACTTAACAAATCTTAGAGAGAAATTTACTAAAATACTCTAAGCACTTCAGAATATTATCCACTCATAAATTGCAGAAAGTTTTTTTTAGATCAGGCTCCCAAGTCAGAAGTAATAAAAGCAAAAATAAACAAATGGGAGTTAATCAGATTTAAAAGTTTTTTCATAGCAAACGGAAACCATCAACAAAACAAAAAGATAGTCTACTGAATGGGAGAAAATATTTGCAAATGATGTGATGAAAAAAGGATTAATTACCAAGATATACAAATAGCTTTAATAACTCAATATAAAAAAAAATAACCCAATGAAAAAATGAGCAGAATTCCTCCATTTAGCCAAAGAAGACATACAGATGATCAACAGGCACATGAAAAGATGGTCAACATCACTAAATTATTAGAGAATTGTAAACCAAAACTGCAGTGAGGTATCACCTCATACCAGTCAGAATAGACATCATCAAAGTCTACAAATAATAAATACTGGAGAGGGGGTGGAGAAAAGGGAACCCTCCGACACTGTTGGTGTGAATGTAAATTGGTGCAACCACTATAAGAAACAGTATGGAGCTTCCTTATTGGGGCTTCCCAGGTGACTTAGTGGCAAAGAATCTGCCTGCCAATGCAGGAGCCACAGGAAATGCAGGTTCGATCCCTGGGTTGGGAAGATTCCCTGGGGGAGGCAATGGCAATCTGTTCCAGTATTCTTGTCTGGGGAACCAGTCCATGGAGAGAGGAGCCTGGCAAGCTACAGCCCATGAGGTCACAAAGAATAGGACATGACTGAGCATGCACACCCTATAAAACTAAAACTAGAGCTACAATACAACAGAGCTAAAACCAGAGCTACATAACATCCCTCCTGTGTATATATCTGGAAAAACTGAAAACTCTAATTCAAAAAGATACATGTATCTCAATTTTAATAGTAGCACTATTTATGATAGCCAAGACATGGAAACAACTCAAGTGCCCATTAACAAATGATTGGCTTAATATGTGATATATACACAACAAAATATCATTGCTGTTGTTTAATCATGAAGTCATGTCTGACTCTTTTGTGAATCCATGGACTATAGACCCCCAGACTACTCTGTCCATGGGATTTTCCAGGTTAGAATACAGGAGTAGGTTGCCATTGCCTCCTCCAGGGAATCTTCCCAACTGAAAGATAGAACCTGTGTCTGCTACATCAGTGGGTGGATTCTTTACCCCTGAGCCACCAGGGAAGCCCCAGTAAAATATTACTCAGCCATAAAAAATAATGAAATATTGCGACTTGCAGCAACATGGATGGACCTAGAAAATATTATACTTAGTAAAGTAAGTCAGACAAAGAAAGTGAAAGCCACTCAGTCATGTCTGACTCTTTGTGACCCCATGGACTATATAGTCCCTGGAATTCTCTAGGCCAGAATACTGGAATGGGTAGCCTTTCCCTTCTCCAGGGGATCTTCCCAACCCAGGGATCAAACCCAGGTCTCCTGCATTGCAGGCAGATTCTTTACCAGCTGAGCCACAAGGGCAGTCCGAGAATACTGGAGTGGGTAGCCTATCCCTTCTCCAGTGAATCTTCCCAACCCAGGAATCGAACTGGGGTCTCCTGCATTGCAGATGGATTCTTTACCAACTGAGCTATGAGGGAAGCCCCAACAGACAGAGAAAGACAAATACTACATCATCTATATGTGGAATCTAAAACATAATATGAATGAATCTTTATACAAAACAAAAATAGTCTCATGAACATGATTACCAAAGAGGAGAGCGAGGAGGTGAGAAACAAATTAAGGGCATGGGCTTAACAGATGCAGACTACCATACATAAAGTAGATAAGCAACAAGAGCTTACTATACAGTACAGGAGATTACACTCAATATCCTATAATAGCATACAATGGAAAATAATATGGAATATACATGTATAAAAAACACTGAATCATTTAGCTATATACCTGAAACTAGCACAATATTATAAATCAACCATTGTTGTTTAGTTGCTAAGCCATGTCCAACTCTTTTGTGACCTTATGGACTGCAGTCCATGAGGTTCCTCTGTTCATGAGATTTACCAGGCTGAAGTGGGCTGCCATTTCCTTGCCCAGGGGATCTTTCAGGAAGAACTCGTGTCTCCTGCGTCTCCTGCACTGGCAGGCGAATTCTTTATCACTGAGCCACCTGGGGAGTCTTGAATGAAAAAAGATGTTGCTCTTTATTAACATAAAAAGATCATACTAAGTTGTAAAGTGTGAAAAGATCAGATTACAAAGCAGACTGTGTAGTGTGATCCTAAACAAATACATATGCATGAGGAGATTAACAATGATTACTTTTAAAGGATAAATTACTGACCATTTTGTTTCTTTTCACCTTCTGTACAGATTTTTTCACACTAAGTAAGCAATATCTTGATAATCAGAAGAAGCAACCAAACCATTATTGTTTTGAAAATAAAATACCTTAATCACTTCTAAATATGTACTAAAAAAGAATAATGGTATACAAATAATAAAAGGCCTAATATCAAAAGCAAGAAAAAATGAGAATCATTTCTCTTTATATAACATTATAACATAATTTCATATAACTCCCATTTTAATAGTATTAACTATATAATAATAATGATGACATAGAGAGAAATGACTACCTCAGTGAAAAATAAGGCAATATCTATAGCATCTTATTTCAAATTACCTAATGCTGCTTCTATGAAAGCTATTTTACAATGCTGAACATTATAAGTAACTGAGAGCAATATAGTGATCCTGGTCCACAGGTGTGCATTTGTCCATTATGTCCAACAAAAGTCAATTTCTCTGGCCCACTGTAGAAGAGACTGATTTTTCCTCCATTTACAAATTCTTTTTAACATTCCTGGTCTACAAATGTGTCTGCTCTCTGGAATCTCCTTTGAACTGGCTTTTAATGCTTCACTAATTCCCTCATTAATGAGTTAAATGACATCTTTAACATAGATTTATTTTTATATCTATTTGAGTGTCATGATTTTACCACTTTTTGAAAATTATCTTTTAGCAATTATCATAATGTTAGCTAATATTTACTAAGAACTTGCCATGTGTCTAGTTCAATTTTGAGTTAGTTATATGACTTACTTCATTTTGTCTTCACCATCTCTGTGAACAGCTGGTGCCAACTCCACTCTGCACATGAGCGCCCAGCGTCTCCTAAAAGGTAATGAATTTGTCCAGGAAGTAAGAGTACATGGAAAAGCAGAATCCAAATTATAGCTGAGTCCAGATGTGCACTTAAGCATATAATACCATTCCAATTTTTTTCAGATGAGGAAACTGAATCTCAGCAAGGTTAAAACACCTCTTGCTTTTCCACTTATTCAACAAATATTCTGAACACCTACTATGAGACAGACACTGAACTAGTTTTGGGAACACAGAAATCATAAAGGTAAGGAGACAAAACCCTTGCTTTTCATGTAGCCTAGAACCTTGTGATAATTGACTCAAGTCCAGTGCTGGTATAGCTAGATAACTTCTGTCTTTATTTATTTATTTTTTAACTTCTTTTTAAAAAATTTATTTAATTGGAGGCTAATTACTTTACCATATTGTAGTGGTTTTTGCCATACATTGACATGAATCAGCCATGGGTGTACATGTGTTCCTCATCTTGAACCCCGCTCCCACCTCCCTCCCCATCCCATCTGTCTTTACAAGGTTATTTTCTTCCAGCTTCCTTTGTACTCACTTCCAGGCAACTGGGAACATTCAATTATCTGGAACTTCTAGTAAACACACCCTGATGTCATCTTGTATCCTCATATCACTTGGAGAAGAATGTATTCAAATAAACCCAGAAAAGGAGACAACTAATGAATTCTTTGTAAGTCTCCAAGATAAGCTTCCAACCTGACTTCCCATTGAAAATGCCACGTCCTTTGTTTGAAGTGCGCCTTTCTTCCTTACTTAGTGGGTCCCTAACTAGTGAACCCCTGCTCCATCTTCTAACTGTTCAGTCTTCAGAGTCTTCAGAAGTCTTCTCAGACTTCACCTTCTCCTCCCAAGTTTGTGACTCCGCCTCTCTTTTCACTTCAGCATCCCCTGGCTTTTGGAGGTTTCTATGTTGCACGTATCATGTGTCATCTTTTCTTTATGTCTGTTTCCTTCATAAAGGTATAACCCCCCCACAGAGAAGCACCGCAGCTTATTTATCTTCATTTCCTCAGCACCTGGCATGTTAAAAGCTAGCGGTGGGGTGAATCAGTGATGTGTTGGTAAACAATTATTTCCACACAATTTATGAAGAACAGCTTTTACTTCTTCCGGTGTACAGAGTTCTCTTGTCTCCAAATCTTTACTGACACTATCTCCAAACCCCATTCTCCCTCACTTCCTAAGGATTTCTTTTAAGATGTCAGTTCTTCCCAAAGCACACTTTAACCTTGAATTGAATGCCTCTTCTTTGTGATCTCCTATCTCCTTAAATTTCCCCCTTATTACATGTTCCCACTGCTATATTTAAAATGGATAACCAACTAGGGCAGGGGATTCTGCTTAATAATCTGCATTAACCTAAATGGGAAAAGAATTAGAAAAATAATAAATACATGTTTGCACATAACTGAATCACTTTGCTGAACACCTGAAACCAATACAACATTGTTAATCAACCATACTCCAGTATAAAATAAAACATTAAAATAAACCATTAAATCACTTTTCATCCTGGAGTATATTTGCCTATTTTTATATCTGAATATATGCATATTCATTGGTAAAATCCTTGAGGGCAGGAACTATATCTGTTTATTTCACTTCTATATATCCAGATCCTAAACTAATCGAAGTACATATACTCATATGCTTATTTACATATATGTAAATATATGTCAACTGAGGGAAAAGGCTTATTTGTTCACGTTTGCTGCTGTCCAGAAGAATTACTCTCAGGGTACAGTATGATGGAATAGAAAGACCAACTTTGGAGCTAGAAACAGAGTCTGTTCTGGATTTGTTCATTTCTTAGCTGTGTGACTTTGAAGAAATCACATCAGTGTGTTTTACCTTAATTTCCTTATGAGTAAAATGAGAATAGAATCTCTATTTTGCTCTATTGTTGTGAGGACTAAATGAGATACTGTGTACTGTGGGTCTGATGCTAAGTAGCCATTTCCTTCCCCTTCTATTTGTGGCCAGTGTTAAATTATAAAGACAGCATTTGGGCACATAACAGGATATCCTACATGAGTTGGAATGGCTTCCCAGAGTAATAGACGGTGCTGCCAACAATAGTGAAGAGAATGAGAGGAAATCGGCACATAAACGAGCCTTCTCAAGGTTTCACCCTTAAGGGTTCAATGTAAGGTTCAAAGGATGACTCTGAACATTAACATCGTGGAAAACCCAACAATGTTCCCAGCTGTGGCAATTAACCAAAACACATTCCTACAGGCAAGGGGGCCCAGAAGAAAGGCAGGAGGCCTGGAGTCAGCACGGAGTGAAAGGTTAACGCTGAGGCATGGTATGCAAAGCATGTGCCGATGACAATATCAGATCCACCTCTTCCTGCATTACCCCTGCCCTAGAATAGAGGCCGTGAAGGGGTGGCGTAAGCTTCCTGCATGGTATTGTGACTGGTGTTCTTTCCTCCAGGGTTGTTTTAAGGCTTCCAAGTTTCTATCAAGTCATTCCTGCTATAGCACCTTGAAAAAGAACCATATGTTGTAACTACAAGTTAAGTGGCAGGCAAAATTTCTCCAGACAAATACTATAATCAGGACCAAAATGAAGGATGCATATAATGCAATGCTTTCTGGGCTGCTCAAAGCCCACCTTACATTTCCCAGTAGTCATCTGATCTTTCAGTTGTCTTGTTTTAAGAGAAGACCCACTTTCATTCCATTGGCATGTGGTCAGCTAAGTGAAACACTGAATTCATGATGAGGAAGTCCTACCTGCATTTTCTGGTGACAAAAGATTAGAGACAGTGTAAAACAGATCACCAGTCCAGGTTGGATGCATGAGACAAGTGCTCAGGGCTGGTGCACTGGGATGACCCAGAGGGATGGAATGGGGAGGGAAGTGGGAGGGGGGTTCAGGATGGGGAACACATGTAAATCCATGGCTGATTCATGTCAGTGTATGGCAAAAGTCACTACAATATTGTAAAGTAATTAGCCTCCAACTGGTGAAAATAAATTTTTTAAAAAAATAGACAAAAACACAGCAAAAAAAAAAAAAAAAAAAGATTAGAGACTTAAACTTCTTGCTTTCAGGAAATAAGCTAGTTCCTAGAGATGTGTGATTCCACTTTTCAGATTTTATCCTTTCTGTGGCTGTTGTCATAATAAACACAGCAAAGTGGAAACTCAGGAAACCGGAAAGTGGTAAAAGAGAAGCAGCATGGTACTGCCTTCGCAAGAGCCCTCCACTGGGAATGTAGAGATTTGGATGGTTTTTGTACTAGGCTGTTCTGTTAACTCAGTGGTGAGCATAGCAAAGATAACGGCAAATATTCAGAGTCTACTTCACTCTTGGTCCAAAGCTAGATCCCCTCATTATGTAGCTTTTATTTTAATCTCTGGCCAACACTAATTATAACAGCCATTGCAGATATGAAGAAACTGAGGTTCAAGTTGGTTGATTACCATGTCTAAGGTCAAAACTAGTAGATTAGATTTTGAACCCAATTCCATGTTCTTTCTACTAGTTCATTTCAGTCACTCAGTCATGTCTGACTCTCCCCGACCCCATGGACTGCAGTACGCCAGGCCTCCCTGTCCATCACCAACTCCCGGAGCTTACTCAAACTCATGTCCATCATGTTGGTGATGCCATCCAACCATCTTATCCTCTGTTGTCCCTTTCTCCTCCCGTCTTCAATCTTTCCCAGCATCAGGGTCTTTTCAAATGAGTCAGTTCTTCACATCTGGTGGCCAAAGTATTGGAGTTTCAGCTTCAGCATCAGTCCTTCCAATGAATATTCAGGACTGATCTCCTTTAGGATGCACTGGTTGGATCTCCTTGCAGTCCAAGGGACTCTCAAGAGTCTTCTCCAACAAAGCTTCAATTCTTCAGCACTCAGCTTTCTTTATAATCCAGCTCTCACATCCGTATATGACTACTGGAAAAACCATAGCTTTGACTAGATGGACATTTGTTGATAAAGTAATGTCTCTGCTTTTTAATATGCTGTCTAGTTTGGTCATAACTTTTCTTCTGAGGAGCAAGCATCTTTTAATTTCACAGCTGCAGTCACCATTTGCAGTGATTTTGGAGCCCAAAAAAATAAAGTCTGTCACTGTTTCCACTGTTTCTCCATCTATTTGCCATGAAGTGATGGGACCAGATGCCATGATCTTAGTTTTCTGAATGTTGAGTTTTAAGCCAACTTTTTCACTTTCCTCTTTCACTTTTATCAAGAGGCTCTAGTGGGTTGGCCAAAAGTTCGTTTGGGCTTTTCTGTAACATCTTACAAAAACCCGAATGACCCAACAAACCATGCTGCCTTACAAATACTTTATTGCACACCACCTTTTAAACACTAATGGCCAGGTTACAGTCAGCCTCAAATAAAAACCATTCCCATTTGATGGACATCAACGAGATAATGGGAAGGCAGACACTGCACTTTTACCTGCTGGATGCCTTCACATGCATTTTCTCATTTGCCTTTGGAAAAATCAGTTGCCTGGTCTGGACATTGTTTTATGCTTTTGTGAAATATGAAATGTAATTCTTTATATCCCTTTCAACTCCCACATTCTAAAATGAAAAGTTACTGGTCCAGGGATATATTACACATATGCTTACATACCTAGGTTTAGTGTTTACCTCCTTTAGTTTTAAGGGAGATTGGAGTCCTTCTCCTGACTGGCCTTTGCTGCTGTTCATCTTGTTTTTACCATCCTTTCTTCATCCCACCTCTCCTAACTGGGAGAAAGGATTCTCACATCTGACTTCTCTTTTTACTTTATCCATATCTCACTTTTGGCGCTTACCACCCTCTGCCTCCAGTGGTGGTTACGGTGGGTTTATCTCATCTCCCCCTAGAACCTTGTAAGTGAGCTTCCTCCATTTCCTTGCAAAGGCTGGTATTCCCTAGGACAGCTAGCCCACTGTCAGCCCAGGGGGTACAGTATTGATATGCTCTATTTTTGTTGAAATAGAAATCTGAAGTATCAGAAGATTTCTAATTTAAACTCAAGTTCCACAGACACTATTTTGACAATAATCTGAGTTGTTAGTTAGCAGAGAGTTTGGATGATGAATAATGCGTCTATGTTGTTTTATAACAAGACTTTTCTTGTTGTCTGGATTGAACAATTTCATTTTTTTAAATTAACTACCAATCTATCATGGTCCAGTGCTTTTGTAAAGTGTAATGGAATGAATTACTGGAAAAATTAAATTAAAAAGATAGGAAAATATGAATTCAAAATGTGTATTACTAGGTTCAACAAAAGCAAAACCCCTCTGTCAAATTGCTATAAATTTTATAAACATTCACTCTCAGTTTCAATGTTTATCTCATGGATCAGCAATAAATGGCTACTATGACACCAAACCTGCTCCTGCATGCTTGGGAGACACTGAATGTTTTATCATTTATGCAGCAGTTTTAGAATCCTAGTAGAAGCTGGTGAGAATTTAAGCAGTCAAATGAGAGGAAACTACTAGAGGCCAGAGGTATATCTTCAGGTTTTTCTTCTGGTCTTTGAAAAGAAAGACCAAGATAAAGTTTGAAAAGTTGAAGTATCCTGGAAAATAGGATCAGAAATAATTTCCAATAACACCCAGCTCTTGGCGGGGCAAGTGTAACTGTCAATGTCTGTTCCATATTCTTAATTTAGGAAAGAACATTTGTTGTCTATTCGTGTGCATGCTCAGTGGCTTCAGTCGTGTCTGACTCTTTGAGACCTGAAGGACTATAGCCCACAAGGCTCCTCAGTCCATGGGATTCTCTAGGCAAGAACACTGGAGTGGGTTGCCATGCCCTCCTCCAGGGGATCTTCCCAACCAAGGGACTGAACTTGCATCTCTTGCATTGTAGGCAGATTCTTTACTGCTGAGCCACTAGCAAAGCCCTTATTATCTATTTGTGAAGTGAAGTCACTCAGTCGTGTCTGACTCTTTGCGACCCCATGGACTGTAGCCTACCAGGCTCCTCCATGCGTGGGATTTTCCAGGCAAGAGTATTGGAGTGGGTTGCCATTTCCTTCTCCAGGAGATCTTCCCCACCCAGGGATCGAACCCGGGTCTCCCGCATTGTAGACAGACGCTTTGCCGTCTGAGCCACCAGGGAAGTCTATTATCTATTTAGGTAACTATAAATGTATCCTGCACTGCCATCTCATTTGTAAACTTTCCTCTCTTACTAACTTATTTGTATTTCTATTTTTTTTTTAACCTTCAAAGTACATTAACAAACATTTTATTTAATTCTTCCCGAACCCAAGGAGACAGCTATGAGTACCGTCCTTACCCTGCAGGTGGGAAACCTGGGTTCAAGATGTCAAATGACACTCCCTGGTCACTCAGTTACCAGGTGGTTGAACTGAAATTCATACTCAAGCCTGTCCGACTCTAAAGCTCCTTCTCTGTTCACAAACCTCATTGCTTTTCTTGTACATTCTGTCTTATTAATAATACTTACAAAATCTAAGTATACAGGAAGCTGTAAGGAATTATACTTTTTTTCAATAAAAAAAGAAAAAAAAACCTCCCCACAAATCCCTGGGATAACAATCATAGACATAAACAAGCCTTTGTGAATGTTACATGGTCATACAATCACTGTATTTATCTTATGATTTTAACCTGCACAGAGTCTAATCAGATATGTAACTATCATAAATACATTCTTAATAATTAAGCTGTAAGTGCTACTCTTGCAATCTCTCATTTATAGAATCGAATCATTATTAATGAATAGTTGAGTATTCAATGTGATTGTTTAAAACAATCGCAAAACAAACCCATTCATTATAATGAATCAGTTGGTGTATATTAAAGAAACATCTACAACAGTATTTTAACTTTCTTGAAATTAACTGTGTTGTTGTAATATACTGCAGGAAATATCCATTGAGACAAGATATTGTTTTATGAGCTACTCATGCAGCAAATCATGATTGATCTGCTCTCTTTCTCACCCATATAAATTTTCAAAGAATGGGGCAAAAGTGTTTTACATAAATCTTAGGGTGAGGGAATTTCCTGGTGGTCCGGTGGTTAGGACTCCACACTTTCACTGCCATGGGCCTGGGTTCAATCCCTGATCGGGAAACTAGGATCCCTCAAGCCTTGCAGCACAGGCAAATAAAAGTCTTAGGGTGAGAATTTCTTTGCAATGTGTCTCATGAAATGAGGATACCTTAAAGGAGATGCACTTCCATGATACTCAAAGAAACAACCTCCTGCATACATGCTCCTTCAAGAGCGTGAATTAGCTGCTGTTACTTCAGACTCTTTCAACCCAGACTTTGAGGTCCCATTTCCATCCTTAGCAGATGCTTTTCCAACAGAAGAAACTGCAGATTCTAAGACACATGAAGATCAACAGAGGTACAAAATATCTGGGCTCAGATGGGCTCCATTGATAGATGAGGAAATTGAAGCCCAAAGGGGTGAACTGATTTGCCCAAAGTCAGACAAGTAGCACTGAAGGTGAATTGGAACTCAGTCTGAATCCGCCTGCTTGGAAGAAGTCAGATTTAACTTAAAACCTAAACTGTCTGTTCATGCCACTCTCCTTACTTCTGTTGGCATGGACTGCGTCCACTTTCTCATTTCTCTACTCCCTGCATCATGGAGCCTGATACTAAATAGATGCTCAGTAAATGTCAGTACACTGGATTAAATGAGCCAAAGAACCAAGGTATAACTGTTGGAACTCATTGTACTGTGCATACTTGTAGGCTTTGAGTGCTGACAAGATGGGGCAGAAGCATGTATAATTCCCCTCACCTTTTATAATCTTTGCTGTGAAGGAAATATAATAGCTCTCAGGTTTCCTATTACTACTGTCAGAGGGATGAATGACTCAAGGACCTATAAAGCTTAATATACAATTAATATCATGCCTCGCATTTGTCATGGGCTCATTGTTCTACGTTTTGACTGTCTAGACAGGTATCTCAACTTTGACCTTCTGAGCTAATGAGACTACAAAAGAAAGAAAGAAAATGCACAGAAGAAAGAAAATCAAAATCATCACGGTAAATTTAAAAGCCCAAATGCAACAGTCTATTACTGCTCTGTCACTCAAAGAATCCAGAAGCATCCTTTCCTCCTTGCCTCAGAAGTGAAATGTAGGCAAGGCTGAGCCATTGCACACATCACATGGAATTGCTGATAGTGGGGATTTTAAATCAAAGTGATATTTAACCAAAGCAGCCACAAGGCTTGCCCAGACCCTGTTAGCGCCCCATAAAATAGGGTATGTTTACATGAAGGCACTTTATCTTTCTGGCTTTCCAAGGGACTGTTTATGTCTCCGTACCATTCTCTTTCTATCCTCTTGGTCAAAGGGGATAAGCCAATTAATATAGATAGACAAACACACACATGCAGAAACTGAAAGAGTATTGATGGGAAATACTTCCAGTGAGTCCAAAACTTTCAACCAAAGTCACAGTAAGGAGGCATTTGATTTCCACCTGTTATTAATGATACATTAAATCAAGTCTTTTGCCCTGTTCTTAGAAACATCAGAGGACCATATGCTGGGTCAATAAGAAATATATCATGAGGCAAAACTATAGGAAGCATGAACAAATTCATGCTTTCTGAGACCTATAGAGGCTTTCAGGTAACTATGTATATATTCAAGGGAGAAACTACATATTCATCCATCCATCCACCCAACATTTTTGACCCTCCATCTATATGCCAGTTATTGTGCCAGACACAGGGATAGAATGATGGACAAAGCAGAAATGGTCTTTGCCCTCCGGGAAAGACAGGCATATACAGAGATAAAATGAGATCAGATTGTGGGGTTTATAAATAGGGGCTTATTGTGGGAGCATATGAGATGTTCCTCTGGAGGAAATGACATTTGATTACAGATGAGAAGGCATTGGACAAAACAAAACAATACAAAACATACAGAACACAAAAAGGAGGAGTGTATCTGGGATTCTAGGATTAGTTCCTGTTTCATGTGGAAGGAAAAAGCCCTGAAAAGCTACATTTGGGGAGCCACGAAGAGTTCCATCTGGTGAGGGGAGAGGAAGCGATGAACTACAATGTGGAGGGGACTAGGCTGGCGCTGTGCCATTGAAGGACCTGGGAAGGAACTTAGGAAGTTTCCGTCCTTCCCCAGGCCTTGGCTTCCTCATCTGTCAACTGTAAAGGCTTGTTTAGATGACACCTCACATCCTTTCCTGTTCCTGTCTTATGAAACCTCTTACAAACAATGAACTTCTTGAAACACAGCTCGCCCCTAGATGAACCAGAAAGCTTGCAAGCAAAAGACTCAAGTGAGCCTCTGAACACTGCCATACAGTAATCAGACTCACTAGTTCCACTTGCCTCCTTTACACACAAAACTTTTCTTAGGGAAGAGCTAGCTCTCTTAACACGTTTCTTGTTTCAGAACTATCTTGAGCCACTGTTGTGATGCAGGGGTGGTTGAGAGTGAGGGGAGGGGTGAATGGAAAGGGATTCTTAAGTTTTCTTTAGATGAGAAAAAATTCAGAATCAATGGTCTGGTTGGGGTGGTATTGGGGACATGAAGCTGATTCACGTGTTCCTTTTTGCCTTTAGGGTTGCCCCATCTCCACTCTAAACTGACAGGGGTATTTCTATTTCATTCTTCAACATCCTCTGGAGGGCTTTGGATGACACACCTTATTAGCCTTAGTTTCTCACCCATAGCATGGTGACAGCAGAACCTGCCTGAGAATTGTTGTGAGGATGGAAGTAGGTGGTTCAGGCAAAGAATTTACCAGAGTGATTCATTCTTCTAAGTACCTTCCATGATTAATTCTTTTAATCTTCACAGTAGCCTTGAGGGATACTGTACATTTTATCCTCACGTTTTAGGTGGGGACATGGAGGCTCAGAGGTTAAATTACCTGATCAGAATCACATGGCTCCTATAGCGTGGGGTGAGGATTCCCTCCAGATTGCCCACCTCAGAGTCTATGCCTGTAAATATAATGCTAAGGTATCTCTTACTAAATGCTGGGATCATGTTCCCTTTACTTACCACCTTAAGACAATTTGTCCTTTGCCCTAACATAATACAGGGATGTCATGTGTTACTTGTCGATGACATGATTTTGTGGTCTTCCCAGGTGGTGCTAGTGGTAAAGAACCTGCCTGCCCATGCAGGAGATGTAAGAGATGTGGGTTTGATCCCTGCGTCTGGAAGACCCCCTGGAGCAGGATATGGCCACCCACTCCAGTATTCTTGCCTGGGAAATGCCATGTACAGAGAAGCATATCATGGAATATTTTTAAGTTTCCCTGGTGGCTCAGACAGTAAAGAAAGTGCCTGCAATGCAGGAGACTTGGGTTTGAACCCTAGGTCAGGATCCTTGGAGAAAGAAATTGTTACCCACTCCAGGATTCTTGCTTGAGAATTCCATGGACAGAGGAGCCTGGCAGGCTACAGTCTATGGGGTCACTAAGAGTTGGACATTACTGAGCAACTAACACAATCACACTTTCTTTCATTGCATAATGATCTCCATAGACCACCATCACCAAAAAGAAGACTTTTAGCCAGGATTGGAGGGTCACTCCCTTCTATGGAGTATAACAATAGGCTCCCCTCTGGTCACAACTATCGGCTGCAACATAACTAACCCTGATGCCCAAATATAGAATCAGTGCAGCACTTGCTAAGATCATTTCAACACTTCATCTTTCTCCCTCCAGAATGGCTTCTGTGCTAACTGTGTTTGCTTCCTTCTTTGCATCACAGCGATAGTTTCTATTTTGGAATTTTATTGTTTGTTGCAGCTTGGAGAAATTCTTATTCCTGCTCTGATCTGGCCTTGGCTATGTTTCAAAGGTTCTAAAACCTCTAGACAAGTTGGCTTCATTTATCTTCTGGCACTGGTATGTGTCTTTCCAAGAGAGGAAAACAGGCTCTCTAACCATCCCTTAAAAATAAGTATATGAGGAGAATAAAAAAAAGCCTCCTTAGATTACACTAGGAGCAAAGTTGGCTAGGAATAAAACAAAATGTAAAATCCAATTCCTGTCTGGTAAAATTAGCTCAAATGATTATCTTCAGATTTCTTTTATCTCCAAAATTAGAAGTGTTAATCATTGGTGTTATTCTGTAAAAACATCTCAGAGTTTGCAATTAAAACAATAATATTGTTTGCTCCATAGCAGAGTTCAATGGGGATTCTTAGCATCCTCTCTACATTATATAAAGAACACAGCAGCTGCTCTCTCAGCTGCCTGCTGGGGGCCCAGGAAAGTCCCCACATTCCGATACCTGTCCTAATAATGGTACTTGATAGGACTGCATGGATTTTAATACCTCCTTTAATCCCCATCATAACTTTTGTGGAATATTCTCATTATTCCCATTATGCAGATATACTGAAACAAGGCTCAGAAAATCAAAGTATGTTACTCAAAAAAGTGTTACTTGTGTAGTCATGCCCAACTCTTTGGGATCCCATGGACTGGTGCCTGCCAGACTCCTTTCTCCAGGGGATGTCCCAGGCAAGAATACTGGAGTAGGTTGCCATTTCCTTCTCCAGGGGATATTCCCAATGCAAGGATCAAACTCAGGTCTCCTGAACTACAGGCAGATTCTTTACCAACTGAATCACCAGGGAAGCCCATGTTACTCAAGGTCCCCGAGCTAATCAATGGTAAATTTGGTCATCTAGGACTCAAACCCTCAAGCTCTTTCTGGTAACCCATGCTGCTGCTTCTTTGGTATTCCTAAGTGAAGGTTCTAATTAAAATAAAATGCTAGATAATATTGGTTGAGCACTTACTATCTGCCAAGCACTCTACTAAGATTTTTAATATATTATAATCACTAATTTATTTTTTTTTGAAGTGAAGAAATGCTTTTTGAATTAGCAACACTTGTTTACACAGGCAGAGATACTTCACTTCAAAAGAAAATATGAAATGCCTAAAAGCATTTTCATAAAAGCTTTTCAAACTTGATAAAAATTTCTGAAAATTTATATAACATATTGATGAGTTAAGAAGCTGAAAAGATTCCAACAATCTATCAATAACAAAAACAAATTGCTATCAATCATGATAAAAATAAGACTAAGTTATCTTTAATTTTCTCTTTATGCAGCTGAAAAAAATTTAAGAAGAAATATTATAGAGTTGTGTCAAGCAATTAACAAATGAAACCAAATATTATTTTTCCAAATTGTGTGACTGTGGCATTGGTCAAGATTTTGAATTTGTCTTAATTCTTCTTCTCATTCTAAGTATTTACTTTTGAATCCAATTTATATTCATAATACTGTATTAAAAATAATTTTTAAAGCTTCAAGCCCCATAAAACATGGATCTACTGATGCAAATAAAATTCCGAGACAATAACCTAAGAGGCTAAAAAGATAATAGTAAAGATATATTTTCAGAGGAAAAAAATATATTTCAATGTTGTACATGGTGACCATAGAAGCATGTGAGGTACTGACATGGTACAGTTGGTTTAAAAGAGATGATAGAAATGATGAAAATATGTGTTGGAGGGGGTCAACTGTATGGTGTTTATAGTTAAAACAATGAAGTATTAATGACAAAATTTCAAAGATGAGTCCTTAGAGATGGGAAAATGGGCAGGGATGAAAATCTTCCTAGGATTATACCTTGCATTATAAACATAGTCCTGTCAAATACCTCCAAGACACTCTTAGGTAAGGTCTGAGATAGATATGCATGGGATCTGGAAAATTCAGTCAAATAGGCAAATGTGTGTCCATAAAAGTAAAATAAACCATTAAAGAAAAACCTGGATGACTTTTCAGTCTCTCTTTTGACCTCAAGCAGTGTGTGTACCTCTGCCTGTCCTTGTGATTTAGATCAAAAGTCATTCAACAGGATGAATCCCACAGCTTAGTGCAATGGAAAAAACATAGGATTTGGAGCTGTAGAGAACTGATCCCTATTCTTCTCCTTAGTAGTTCTGCTGGCAAGTGCAAAGACAATGCACCATGGTCACCAAACCTACTTCCTTGTCCTCTTAGGCAC
The DNA here is from genome assembly GCF_019320065.1 of Cervus canadensis. Lineage (NCBI taxonomy): Eukaryota > Metazoa > Chordata > Mammalia > Artiodactyla > Cervidae > Cervus > Cervus canadensis. The sequence continues at coordinate 15,841,125 of NC_057397.1, read as the reverse complement.
ACACAGAGACTACACTTCCCAGATTCCCTTGCAGTGAGATGAGGGCATGTGTGACTGAGTTCTGATGAATGGAATGTGGTCAGAAGTGGGCGAGCTACTTCCAGCCTGCCTGACCTGGGACTTTCAAGGAGACTCTTAAGGCTCTCTCTTTCTTCTCTGTAGACTAAATGCAGATGATTCTCTGCAGTCCTTTGAGTTCATAAGATGATGGAGCTATTAAATAAAAGGAAGTTGGGTCCCTGAATCTCTACTTGCAAGATCATTACCAAATATCCCATCAGATTATGATGTAAGAGATACTTTATTGTATTGAAATACTGAGTTTCTGGGGTAGTTTGTCACACAAGTCAGCCCACCCTGCCAGTAAAGCAAGTTTTTCAACTTCCTTGAGCCTCAGTTTCCTCATCTGTATTATACTTCATGGGGCTTTTATGATTAAAATATATTACATGTCAACATACATATATGAGGCTTTCCTGGTGGCTCAGTGGTAAAGAATCCATCTGCCAAAGCAGGAGATGTGAGTTTGATCCCTGGGTAGGGAAGATCCCCTGGAGAAGGAGATGGCAACCCATTCCAATACTCTTGCTTGGAAATTCCATGGACAGAGGAGCCTGGCAGGCCACAGGCTCAATGAGACGGATATAACTTAGCGACTAAACAACAACATATATATATAGTCCGTGTTGATGCTCATTCCCTTCTATTCCATGTTCACGATCAGACAGAGTTAGGACTGGCCCACTGAACACCTCCAGAGGGCACTATCTCATTCTATTAGCTGAACATACACATAGAGTGCAATATGAACCATGTCCATCAGAGCTGTGCAGCTCAGAAAAGCTCATTTGCTGAGAAGAAAAAGCACATTTCCTTCCAAAGTGTCCATAACAAAAGAACTGAGTATCATCTTAAATTAAAAAAATAAAGAAAGAAAGATTAAAGCAACAATAATTTTAAAGGTAGAATAATTTATAGTTTTTCTATCAGTGGCTTTACAACCTCCTCATGCCATAAAAAGGGGATTTAATCTTTTCTTTTTTTATTTGCATATTTTTTCCTTTTTTTTTGCTGTAAGAAGACAGACTGTACATGTCTCAGCTGATATAAAGTAGGGAAAAGAAAGCCTTCTGATCAATATTCAGCTTTGGTACTTGTGTACATTTTATCTTGATTGAAACTTAAACTCCTACCAGCAACTCTTGCTGCCAAAATCACATTTTCTCTTCAGATGCCTAAGGTTGGAATTGAGTGTATACCAACTGGAACTGATTGCTTGAAACTTGAACAGTTCAGAGTTTAATTTCTCTAATTTGGGTAAATACTACCTATCACCAAGCTGTCTGCATTTTCAAGTGTTCAAAGTCACACAAGAGCCGGTATTTTAGGCAATGCACAAAAGAGGTATTGCTGCAGTGCTGTAAAGTTGTGAGAGACAGTTATACTCCAGTAAGCCCTCAGAGAGTGGGTAAACCCCCAGTAACAAACTGGTAGATGCAAGCCTAAAGAAATGTGTTACCAGGAGGTGGTTTCTGCAGCCATTTGCTTTTCATTTGTATGAATATCTGAACAGAAAAAAAAGAAAAAATGACAACATTACAAGATTCTGACATCTGAAAATTGTGAGGCATCAGTTTTTACACTAATTTAATGCATATTTTCACTTTACAGTCATGTTTAACAGTTATCTATGTGTCACTCAAAAAGATGCATTGTATGAAAAGAATTTTGGCAACACAGAAACTCCGAGCTGCAGCACGAGGTATTAATAAATGAAACACTTGTGCAAAGACTGTCTACTTAGCACCTATTTGTAGCTAGCCTCATAGAATGGTAGGATGGAAAAAGAACCCAGTTATTTCTGATCCTGTTAATTAAAAGATGATGAAACTGAGATTCCGCAAGGGGAAGTGGCTAGGCAAGGGACAAAGAGAAATGAACAGAAGTAGAAAATTCCTGCCCAGTCCAATGTGTTCTATAATACCATCCTGTGTCTTTCCATGATTGCAGAGTCTCATGCCAGCGCTGTATTTCCCTTTGTACCTGGACCAGACAGAGAACAAAAGCAGAGGGTAATCTCAGGTCATCAGGCTAGTTCGTAATTCTTAGTTGACCAAGCAAATGCTGGGCAGAAGGTTACAGTGGCCTTCCGGCAGTCAGCACAGGCCAATCTGTTGCATAGGATTGCAGTTTTACATTTTTAAGACAGTTTTTAGGATCCATATGCTGTGATTCTTGTTTTTTCCTAAGTGTCTGCTTGACTGAGAGGTGAACAGAGGTGCTGTGCCAGGAGCCAGGAGTCTTGGTTCTGAGAAAGAGCTACTAACTGCCCAGGTGTCTGGGGGCAAGTTCCAACCTCCCTGGGCCATTTTTCTCACCTATAAAGTGAAAGGGAAGAGATGCTAGTAGAGCAAATATCCTGCGAGATTTAACAGTTCACAGTTAAAAAGATTTCATCTTATGCCAATTCCACACCCCACTTTTCCAAAGTAAAGTAAATGCAGTAATGAAGGTGTCCCAGCACTCTGCTAGGAGCAGTAGAAAAGAAAGAAAGAAGCAAAACCCTTGTTGTTAGAGTAAGTCATGGCCCAGCGGGACAAGACAACGCAGTCTTGTAAAGAAACAATACCTGATCATACGCCTAAGAGAATGTCTTTGGAGCAATCTTCCCTGTGACTGGACTTTCTTAGAACTAAGCTAGGCAGACTAACTCAGTTAGAATAATTAAAAAGTAGAAACTATCTTCACTGAGTTATTACCTGTTAGGTACTATTTTAAGCATAACACATATATAAACTCATTTAATCCTCATAATTATAGGAACTACATTTTATTATCCTCATTATGTCTATGAAGAAACAATAGCAGAAAAAGGATAACTAATTAGCCCAAGGTTACAGCTGGTTGAGCCAGGATTCAAATCCAGAAAATTCAGCTTTAGAGTCTAAGCTGTTAATCACCCTGCAAAGTTCTTATAACAGGGAAGAGACAACGAAGCAGAAGAGAAGCCTGGCCAACCATCTGGACTGAAGCAGAAATCCAGCCACCAGGAGCAGATGGCCTGTGCACTGAGCACCTACTTTGTACTGTGTACTGTGTTAAGCATCTTGCCAGCATTATCATTCATTCCCCACCTGGTCATTCATTCAACATTTATTAGGGGCCTACAATTCAGTAGCCACTTGTGCAAGGAACTGTGATGAAATTTCTGTAATTATTCACATTTTATTGATGAGGGAACTTCAGCTCAGAGACATCTTGTAACTTATCCAAGGTCAAGTTCTACCCCCAAAGCCTGGGTCTCTGTCATAGGTGAAAGTCTTTGGGACATTTTTCCCCTCCAGGAAATCACTTATAGCCTGAGACTTTTTTGATTAATTTGATATAAAGTATTAGTCACTCAGTTGTGTATGACTCTTTGTGACCCCGTGGACTGTAACTGACCAGTCTCCTCTGGCCTTGAAATTCTCCAGGCAAGAATACTGGACTGGATAGCCCTTCTCTTCTACAGGAGATTTTCCCAAGTCAGAGACTGAACCCACATCTCCTGCATTGCTGGCAGATTCTTCACCATCTGAGCCACCAGGGAAGCCCAGTTTGATGCAAATGCCTCCTCTAATCAAGCACTGAAGATACTTTATAGGTTTGGTGTATGTGTGTATGTGTGTGTGTGTGTTTGTGTATGAAGACATAAGGCCACAGAGAAAGTCAAAGTTGCTGGACACTTGGAGAGAAGAGGAATTGTTCCAACCCTCTATCACCTGGCAAGTCAGCTGCTATTTGCTGCTATTTGTCATTGCCTTGCTGTCACTGCCAAAGAAAGAGGCAAGGAGGTTGAGTGGCAGCATAAACAGGTGGTGACGTGCTGATGTCAAGCAGAGAGAGTGCTTTCAAGGCTACAGTATGATTCACCAAAAATGGGTGAGTGGCAAGGTACCTGGCCTCCAGGAAAAAGACAGACCCTTGGGTCATGGTGAGTGGCAAGTTCATCAGGAGTCAATCACTCTCATTGGTTTGTTGACAGTCTAGAAAGTTTTGTGTGTTTGAGACCAACCCAGAACTGACTTGTAGTAGGAGAGGCCTTTTGTATCACAGCAAGTCCATGAAGAAGTCTAAAAATTATAATTGAGGTTAATGAACAGGTCCTTTGGAGGAAGTGGCCATTCCCTGTATAGTTCCATATAGTTTCATAGTCTTTTCATATCTATGATCTTAGACAACCCTGCTAGGAAGATAGCAGCATACTTCTCTCTCAATCATACTGATGAGATAATGGAAATTCAGAAAGTTTAGGTGATTTGCATGAGCTTGTAGCATTGGGTCTTGAGCCAGAACATAACAATTTATCTGAAGGATGGAGTGAATCACCCTTTGATATAATTGACCACTAACAATACAGTATCTTGAGAAGAATCTCCAGTGAATCCTTTAAAATGTGGCTGACCTGGCTAGTGCACTTCCCCTAGGTAATCAAGCAGGTAGGTCCTAAACGGTGTCATTGGAGGGCAAGTTCTTGATAGCATCTGCAAGCGCCCACTCTTCCCTTTGTCTGTGTCCAATTCCTCGAAGTTAATGGAGCAAGCAGCTACAGCCTGAAGAATAAAAGCTGGCAGCTAGGCATGGCCATTTGCCTCCCCTTCATTCCTCTTTTGTGTTCTCAGAATTCCCTCTCACTAGCTTTTGGTAGGGACAGTTAACTATGTGGAATAAGAGGGAGTGAACTGTAAAAAGAGAGTGAGAAAGCAAGCATTTTTTGGTCCCAAATGCCAGCCTTGGAAAGTATCTGAAGCTTTGTCACTTGCTATGGGTGTCCACCTGCACATGAATCAAAGAAGGGGGAGGAAATAGAATTCAGCTGGGGCAGTAAATAGATGCACAAGGACATCTCAATATCTTCACCACTGCAAGCTCAATGGCTTTTTATTGCCTGCCATCCATAGTTAGGAGGGCTTTCAGCCATGCACATTTATAGGAATTCCTCCAGGATAGTTGGGTTTTTGAAATATTACTTAATGCCATATTCTTGCCTTCCCAGCACTACTGGAAATATTTGAAACAGAGGACAGTTATTTATAACTTTCTGTTAAGTTAGATGACTTAATTTAACAGAAAATGCTATGTCATAGCAATCACAAACGTTAAATGAGTTTTAAATCCATAGATATTAGGACTTCCCAAAGGACCTCAGCATGTAAAGTCCTTTTGCCTCACTTGCAACCACTGATCTTCATTCATTTAATAAAGGGGGGGATTGAAGCTTTGAAATCCCCTACTTCTGTCTTCAGTGCCCCCCTCTCCTATTCTTCCAACTTCTCCAGAGCACCAATCATGCTCTGAATTTTGAAAATAATCAAGAATTCCTCCTAAGCTCAGGGGCTGGAACATAAAGGGATGCTCAAAAATTACTTATTGAATAAATTTCCCTTTCACTTCTAAGGCACTGAATATTTGATGTTAACCCTTAATAAGAAAATTTGCATTTTATTTGAAAGGTCACGGAGAGAAGGTCAATGGAATAGAGAAGACTGCTATTAGTGGAATTTCAGGATGACATGAAAAGACCTGCCTGATATATTTGTCAAAGTACACAATGAAGTGGCTGGTAACATGGTCCAGATGTTGGACTGGCATTGCCTACTGGGCTTACCAGTGAAACAGATGAGTTTACATTGGCTATTTTATTTGTTTATTGGTATGGATAAAGAGGATTAGAATTCACACCTTTAATTCATTTCCAACCTAGAGGTACCTAGTATTATGCCAAATTTTGTGCTATACACTTTCACATACCCTATTACTTAATTTTCATTATAGTCTTGTGAGAGAGATAAATTATCACCCCAGAATTACAGATGAAGAAAGCTAAGGTCCAAATAAGTTCAGCAACTTTCCCAAAATCATATGGCTAGTAGCTCAGAGTCAGATTCAATCTGGTCCATTGCTTCTAAGTCTAATGTTTCTCACAGAAGACCCCAGTTGCCTCCCTAAAAAATGATTTGTGTCTGTAACCATCTTTTCCGTTCATCAATGTCATTATCATCTGCTTCTTCTTTATCCTCAGCTATATTTTATTTTATAGGTAATATAGAAGCCATTATAGTCAGTGTGTAGGTAGATAAACAGATATATAAATACATTTTATATATAATTTATATACTTAACTCCAGTATATCCAATATATCCATATATATCTAACACAGGAACCACTGGGATCTTTGAGGAAGGGACCAGCATAATAATGGACCTACTTCACTTAATCCACTTAATTCATAAATTCTACTAACTGCTTAAAGCATATGATATCAACCACATAATAATATCAACCCTATAATAAATATAAAGAATACTTCTTTTTTAATAAATGGTAACATTTAAACCTAAGGGTCAAGGGTTTGTACCTAGGAAACATTAGGCCCTTTGCATCATGTATGTTTGACTGTGAACACACCTTCTCTTTCTTCAAATTTGTTCTGTACCAAATGGCTAGTGTGTGGTACATAGATTAGAAGGAAATCCAGGCAGAGGTCAGAGAAAGGGAAGAAGGGAGAACGGTGATGCACAGCATGGGCAGCAGAGACAGGGAAGAATGAAACAAGGGAACCAGAGAGGAGAGAACGCATTGAAATGATGTCCTCAGGTGGTGTGGGCTTCCCTCATAGCTCAGTTGGTAATGAATCCACCTACAATGCAGGAGACCCCAGTTCGATTCCTGGATCAGGAAGATCTGCTGGAGAAGGGATAGGCTATCCACTCCAGTATTCTTGGGCTTCCCTTGTGGCTCGGCTGGTAAACAATCCGCCTGCAATACGGGAGACCTGGGTTCAATCCTTGGGTTGGAAAGATCCCCTGCAGAAGGGAATGGCTACCCACTCCAGTATTCTGGCCTGGAGAATTTCATGGACTGTGTAGTCCATGGGATCGCAGAGTTGGACACGACTGAGCGACTTTCACTCACTCACTCGCATTCCTCAGGCGGTGCTGAGCAGTTGGCAACCAATTAGTCATGAGAGAGTGGAGGGGAAGGAGAAATCAATACTATTTTAAAGCCTGGGAAAGAGAAGTCTTGAGGGCTTTAAACACATCATGAGGTCCCTGCATTCCAAAGTTATAGGTCCCTGGAATTTGGGGACCACTTGGCAGGGCTTCCTTTGACTTCAGGCTGCAGGAGAGACAGTCACCAGCATCTCTCCACAAGGTTACAGAAATCTGTCAGGGTCTTGAAGAAGGCGATCCCTTTTCTCTGCCAGCTTCTTCAAAGCCTGGAAACTGGGGCATCTCGCTGTCACCACGCCCACGAGTGCACATGCAAATGCCAAGGAAGTCTGCTCCGCTAGGGGGTCTGCATCCATCTGCTCCAGACACCAGTGACTGGGGGTCTAGAGTTCTGAGACTAACCCCTGACCAGCTAACCCAGGACCACTTCACCTTCTGGAAGCACAGAGAAGTAAGTGAGGGAAATCTCCCAGTGCTATGCTCACAGCTAGCTGGACTCTGCTCAGGAGCTCTCAGGGCCCGGCCAAAGAAACCATCTGATAATTATGGACGACGCTTCAGAGACAGAATCACCTCTGGCTAGCTCACTAGGGTTTGGAGGTGGGATCATTTATAAGCTTGCTGTGTACAGCACTTTCAGAGCCTCACAAGGCAAAGCCTGAAAACACGATTGAATCTTTATTCTCCCTGACTAATGTGGAAGAAAATGCAGCAGTGGAGCTCTGGCTTCTCAGCCTCTGAATGACCACACCAACCACAAATATCTCTGAGCTACCCAGGACTTCGCTTCTATACATCGATGAAGAATTTGGTGGCCACACAGTTGAAGGCTGGGTTTTTTTTTTCTTAATGGATTATAACAAGGAAATCATATGGTAAAGAGGCAAATGAGACTCATAATTTAAATGAAGGACCTTATCGAAGTTGGTGATAGAGTAAATAAACACAGCCCTTGAAGGGCTTCCCTGGTGGCTCAGATGGTAAAGAATACACCTGCAATGTGGGAGACCTGGGTTCAATCCCTGAATTGGGAAGATCCCCTGGAGAAGTATTCTGTCCAGTATTCTGGCCTGGAGAATTCCATGGACAGAGAAGCCTGGCAGGCTACAGTCCGTGGGGCCACAAAGAGTCAGATAAGACTGAGCGGCTTTCACTTTCACTTTTCATGTGAAGAAAACAGACAAATAGAGAGATATTTACCTTGAGGCTTGGCAGGACTGGGATGGAGTGATGGGAACCAGTGCATACTTGCAAGGCATAGAGCCCAGCACAGGAGAAACCAAATTTGCCTGAGGATGGTTCCACAGAGGGGGTGATATTTAACCTTGACAAATGAATGATGGCTGGAAAAGATGTTCCAGGTAGGGGGAACAGCTTGTGCAAAGGCTTGCCTGCTCTCTTTTCTCAGCGAGCAGCAGTTGTGCCTATCTACTAGCGGATGAATCATTACCACCCCTTCCATCACACAGCCCGCAGAACTGGAGGTCCCGCTCCACACTGATTTTTGGCAACTTGCTGAATCTCTCCCAGGCTCCGCTTCCAGATTTGAGTTGTTCTTTCCACTTCAAAATTTCTTAACCCTTAGAATTTTTGAAATGGTGTATATATAAGCTACTTAACAAGATGCTGACACATGAGTTTGATTATGTTACATCTATATGGAGATGAGTCTACAGGCATTTGTTCAGAAAAGGAGGTATTTATGGGATGCCTGTATATACAAGACAGTATGGAAATAAGATACAAGGTAAAAGACATCATCATCAAATAATTAAAATCTAGGTGTAGAAACAGCCATAAACATATTAATCATAAAAAGATTTAAAGAAGAAAGCAGGCCATAGTCAGGGTTGATTCATGTAGCTGATGAATTCCTAAATGAACTAGACTGACAATTATGATAGGAAAAGAGAAGAAACTGTTATGTAAAAGGGAGTAACACTTAAATCAGAGTTTCAATATTTAATAAACATATTTTTCCTCTAAGTAATAAGCCATTCATCGCTGGAGAATAGGGGACATTGCTAATAAGGGATGATGGAATACTGTTTTACCAGGAGTAGAATGGAGGAGAGATAAAGCTTACATTCTAAAATTGATACAAAGGAAGAAAATCTGTGTGTGTGTGTGTGTGTATACTCAGTTGGATGCGACACTTTGCAACCCCATGGACTGTAGCCCACCAGGCTTCTCTGTCCATGGGATTTTCCAGGCGAGAATACTGGAGTGGGTTGTCATTTTCTCCTCCAGGGGATCGTCCCAACCCAGAGACTGAACCCAGGTCTCTTGGGTCTCCTGCACTGGCAGGCAGATTCTTCACCACTAGTGCCACCTGGGAAGCCCCTGCAGAAAACTGTTCAGCATTAATTCTCCTTGGAAATCCATAACCTACTCCAAAGTAATTTTGGGAACCAGTACACATACAATTGTCAACTCTGGTATACAGCTTTCAGTTTTTTATGGAGATTGTTGTTTCTGGTTGAGCAATGAAGTACTAGCCTTAGATTGACAGAAAAAAAAATTTTAAGACACCAGAACTGTACCAAGAGGCAGAAGGTGGTCAGTGAGAGACACCATGGGCCTTAAGATTTGAAATTATCAAAAGAAAGCACAGACTCCAAACCACAGCTATGCTCACTCTAAGATATGCTGTGGAGTCAAATCAGGATGCTATTCCCATTTTAAAATTATCTTTTTTTTTCTTTTTGTGACAGATGCTGAATCAACATGATTGCATTCATGTGATTTATAATACTTATAAGAGGAAATTCTCCAGTGTCTCAATGCAGCTATAGAAAGAGTACTAGGCTTTGAGCTAGAAAACAGGGATATAAAGTCTCATCCTTAGCAAGCAAATGATTCTGGACACATTGCCTAAACACTGAACTTCAGATTCCTCATCCACAAATCAATAGGCTGTGATGAAATGATTTCTATGCAGTCTTCAATCCCTAGTATTTAATGGTTTTCTCATATTGTTAGAAAAGTTTCTAGTCATCAAGTCTTTGGTTTGTGTGTTATATTAAACCAGTAAATACACTGGGGGTCATATGGCAGATTTTCTTTCTGGAGGATTCTAGGAATTTTTTTGGGCCCTACACTCTATTTGGGCTTCAAATCCACTGGCACTGAAAAAGAGAAATTGCTGGAACTCTGAAGGGCAGATGTTAGATAACTGACTCCTACAGGCATGGTAGAAAGCAGTTATTTTAAGAGCACCACACACCAACAGCCTATAAAAGTGATGGTAGCAATCCCATCATTTAATTATTCCAAACTAGATTCCAGAGAAAGCTACAGGCTTGAAGTGCAGCTGCAGGACAGAGGCCAGAGTTCAGAATCCAGAATTCAAGTTCTAGAATCTTCATGTCCTTGTTTGAGACTCAGTTCTACACATCCAGCTGCATAATACACGGCAATTTACTGAATCTCCCTCAGCCCTAGTTTCCTGCTCTATAAAACAGACTTAACAATGATCAGGATCATGATGTAATAAGAGTAAATGACTCTGAGGGTTGTGGTGAGGATTGTACAAAAAGAGGTACATGAACAGTCATTATAGCAATCAGACACTGGAGAGTTTTGAAGGCAACATCCCCGCCAGTTCTAGCACTTAATAAATACTCATTACAAGCTTACTGATGGACGGCCTGGTAAACAAACATGACAAAAGTTGCTCTTCTCACTTCCTTAAACCTAGCAAAAGACTGGGGACAAAAGACAAATGTAATTCATGAACGGAAGGAAACAAAAGGGTTTGGAGGGACATGGAGTGACAAATTTCTAACTTCCCTCTAACATGTTCAAACAATGTGTCCCTAAAGGAGTGACAGTGGCCCTGATTCTGCTGTTTCTGTTTTTAGTAGCTGTCACCTAGCTATCAGAGAAGAGATAACTAAGGAAGCATAAAGACAGGAAACAGGACTTCGATGGCTTTAGATAAAGGGTCATTGCGTCTGTCAGGACCCCATCTCCACAGCACAGACATCACGACGGGTGTTTTTGGTCGGCTCAGACGTGAAGTCATTCGAGTGGGATGCTGAGCCAGTGTCCTCTCTTCACAGAAGTTCGCACAGAATTAATTCCGCTTACTACTCAGGGTTCCCGGGCCAAGAGTCCATCAAACACAGATTAAAGTGTCCCCAGAACATGACAACAATGTTTGGCCAGTACCGTATCCCCAACCAAAGTGCCAGAAGGACTGTTTCAGGAAATCATTCGAAAGAGATTGCATACCCCTTACGTGCCTCTCTGGGAGCCGTTTAAATGACAGCCCACGTGTCCTGCACCATCCAGTCACCACACTCCCGTGCTCCCCACTTTCTCTCCCTGCAGCACTTGCTCTGCTCCATATGTGCAGCCGTATTACAAAATGCTTATCATTCCTTCTCACAGAAAAAGAAAAAACATCTATAGCACAGAAATGGGCACAGCCTAGGTCAGGAGTCAGTGATTATTTCTTATAATATTGACTATTTCAAACTTTGAGGGGAATGTACGGTCTCATCCCCATCTCCCCTTCTTATTTCCTCCTCCTCTTCCTTCTTCTCCTTCTCCTTTCCCTTCCTCAACTCTTAGAAAGGTAAGAACAACTACAGAAATATATAGCTAGTGGCCTGCTGACCACTGTCTGCCAACACCTAAGCCAGGTGGTAAAATATAAAACAACAGTGGCAATGTGGGATTATAGGACTTCAGTTAGGACACAAACAGTTGTAAGAATCCATTATTCTTCTCTTGTAGCAACAAGAACAAGCTGTATAAACAACAAAATCATAGCTGCTATGATCAGGAAACTCACCAGATAATAAAACCTAAGTGAAAGTGAAAGTCACTCAGTCGTGTCCAACTCTTTGTGAACCCATGGACTATGTGGCCCATGGAATTCTCCAGGCCAGAATACTGGAGTGGGTAGCCATTCCCTTCTCCAGGGAGTCTTCCCAACCCAGGGATTGAACCCAGGTCTCCCACATTGCAGTCGGTTTGTTTACCAGCTGAGCCACCAGGGAAGCCCAATAAAACCTAGGTAAACTCAATTCTATATAGCAATAAGTCCTTCTGAAAGAAAAGAGCGCTTTTGTTGCTTTCATCAGTGATATAAGAGGAGGAAGAATGCAACACTGATAGATAAGGAGTAAATAGTTGGATGTTTAATGAAGTTTTAAGAGCAGAGTGAGCCAATGTGAAGATTTGGAACCTTAGCCAGAGAACTGGGCGGCACATACTGATCAATATTCAGGGTGAGAACTGAGAAACCCCTCTGAGGCACTTCAATCCTGTACTGAGCATGAGACAATGGATGGCAAAAGCTGGAGCCAGGAGACAGTGTAAGGCAGAAGGTGCCAAAGGCTAGAGATGGGGTGGGAGACAGAGAAACTTCTGGAATCTTCCCTGAGCCTTCAGAGCATGAACACATCTCTAAAGACTGGAACAAGAAGTAGAAAGAGCATCAGTTCAGTTCAGTTCAGTCACTCAGTCGTGTCTGACTCTTTGAGAACCCATGAACCGCAGCACACCACACCTCTCTGTTCATCACCAACTTCAGGAGTTCACCCAAACTCATGTCCATCGAGTTGGTGATGCCATCCAACCATCTCATCCTCTGTCATCCCCTTCTCCTCCTGCCCCCAATCCCTCCCAGAATCAGGTCTTTTCCAATGAGTCAACTCTTCGCATGAGGTGGCCAAAGTATTGGAGTTTCAGCTTCAGCATCAGTCCTTCCAATGAACACCCAGGACTGATCTCCTTTAGGATGGACTGGTTGGATCTCCTTGCAGTCCAAGGGACTCTCAAGAGTCTTCTCCAACACCACAGTTCAAAAGCATCAATTCTTCGGCACTCAGCTTTCTTCACAGTCCAACTCTCACATCCATACATGACCACTGGAAAAACCATAGCCTTGACTAGACGGAACTTTGTTGTCAAAGTAATGTCTCTGCTTTTTAATGTGCTATCTAGATTGGTCATAACTTTCATTCCAAGCTTAGTATCCCTCAAAAGCAGAAATCAAGGAACTTGAAAGCAAGCCCCAAATTTGTTGGCCTGCCAGTGTGCATGCTCAGTCATGTCTGACTCTTTGGACCCCATGGACTGTAGCCCACCTGGTTCCTTTGTCCATGGGATTTTCCAGGCAAGAATACTGGACTGGGTTGCCATTTCCTCCTCCAGAGGATCTTCTCAACCCAGAGATCAAACCCACATCTCCTGTATCTCCTGCACTGCAGGCAGATTCTTTACCTGTCTGTAGACTGTAATGCAAAGAGTTTGAAAGGCCAGTTGACGGGCTGCAAACCACAAGGAGATGTCCCAAGTCGAGGTGCTCAGACTCCCAGACAGCTGAAGAAAAATTCCTAATCCTAATCTTAAATCATTAGAAGCCAGTGGTGTTTAATGTTCAGAATTGAAATAAAATAAACATAAATCCCAGACCTACCTTGGTTACAGGTTAGATTAGCTCAAGCTTCCATATTAGCAGCCTAAGAGAAAAAGGTCGAACCTTTTCTTGGAAAAACATTATTTTAGTCTCTACAGTTATTTACATATAATATCTGAAATAAAATACTAATTAGAAGATACTTAAAGAATCAAGAAAATGTGAGGTCAAAGTAATACAGAATCAAGATAAAAAAGAAGCATGTTCAAAGAGAAATATTTAAGGAATCTAGTGGAAAGCTGTAAGCACACTTAAAGAAGAAGGGAAATAGAATTTTAAAATGGGAACTATAAAAGTAAAACAAAGTAAAATTAAAAAAGTAAAATAAGTAAATAAGTAAAAAAAAAAGTAAAATAAAAGTAAAAATGAAAAATCTGATATGATATTAAAGATGAAGAATCTATTTAAAGTGATTATCAGGAGACAGAATTAGCACAGGAAAAAAGTTAAATCAATTGAAATTACTTAAACTAAAAGACAAAGAGCAAAGGAGTGGGAAAACTCAAGAGAATGAACCATCATCTGGATAGCAAAGGGTCTAACGTACATGAATTAGGGCTGCTGAAAGAGAGGGGGGCAAACTAGGAGAGAAAATGTATTTGATGAAACTATGGACAGCAATTTTCCAAAATTAATGAAATGTATCAACTCACAGTTTCAAGAAGCTTAATAAGCAGGATATAAACAAAGCAAACCACACCTAGACACATCACATTGAAGCTAATGAGAACCTAGATAAAGAGGAACATTTTAGAAGTAGCAAAAGAGAACAAAAGACATGTTATACACTGGTACACAAAGATAAGATTGTTGGGTTGTTTTCTTATTAGCAAAATAATGTTTTGTTTCCATGAAACAATGAAAGAACTTAAAGGAAAAAACAAAACAAATTTAAAAACTATCAACCCAAAAGTCTATATACAGCAAAAATAGTTTCCAAAATAAAGGTGAAAGGTGAAATAAAGACATTTTAAGAGAGAAGTTGGAAGTAACATTCCAATGTATCTATGTACCACATCTTCTTTCCCCTCTAGAAGACACACAAAGAGTTGATATGTTTTCTTGGCGGGTTGACCCCTTGATCAGTTTTAAATGTTTCTCTTTACAGGTGACGATATCTCTTCTTTTGAAGTTTACTTTGTCTCCTTATAGCCACTTGAACTTTCTTTTGATTAGTGTTAATTATAGTAAGAGGAACATATTTCAAGTCAGTCCTTCAATTACTATGTGCGAGAGACAAACAGGTTTCATTTTACCACTATTAAGCATTTAGAAAATAGATCTTATTCCTTTTAAATAATTGTACACTGTGAAGTTATGTAAGAAAATCCCAAATGATGGTTGCTGCTGCTGCTGCTGCCAAGTCACCTCAGTTGTGTCCTACTCTGTGCGACCCCATGGACTGCAGCCCACCAGGCTCCCCCGTCTCTGGGATTCTCCAGGCAAGAACACTGGAGTGGGTTGCCATGTCGTTCCTAATGCATGAAAGTGAAAAGTGAAAGTGAAGTCGCTCAGTCATGTCCGACTCTTAGCGACCCCATGGACTGCAGCCTACCAGGCTCCTCCATCCATGGGAGTTGCCAGGCAAGAGTAATGGAGTGGGCAAATGATGGTAAGACACCCATAATGTCCCTTCTCACTCCTGTAGGAAATCAGACTTGTAGCTTGCCCCTTTTGAGAAGTGAGCAAGTGATGCCTCTGCTGTGCTGGGTGGAGAAAGGCAGAAACCAATTCCAATTTTCAGACTATCAAAGTATGTTTAGCTCTATAGGAAGACCTATTTTTAGATAAAACATAGATGTCAAGGAAATATACCATCAAATAATCTTCAATTGGAAAGTAATCTGGTCCAAAATATCACTTCAATACAGAAGTTACCTTAATATCATCTCAAATACATGGTCTTGCTAGTCAGAAAAGTAAACAATCTTCTATCACATGAGGCTAGTCTTTCTCCAAAACGATTTAATTACGTTGACATTTATTAGCACTTCCTCTATGTTATGCATTTTACATACATCATTATTGATTACTCCTCAGAATAATCCCATAAGATAGGTAACTATTGCACTGTTATTTCTTTTTTGCAAATTAGAAAATTGAGATTTAGAGATAGTAAATAACTTATCCGAATTTATCCATATAGTAAGAGATTTCTGTTTCAAAACTCCAGCTTGTAGCTATTTGGCTCTAATGTTATCAATACAGTTAAAGTTTGTATAGATTTAGAGTTGGAGTATGTATGTATCTGTGTGTGTGTGTATTGTGGTTGTTATTGGCAAAATGTACACTGCTGGTTCATACTGACTTTGCAAACTGGAATTCACTAACATTTGTGCATGATCTGTGTATAAGACACAGCATGCTAATTGTATGTATCCATTCACATCTACTTATTTTTTAACTTAAATGCAAAGTTTTATAATTATCTCTATCAATTTTAAATAAGTCCTTGAATCATTCCACCTTTTTTCCCTTACTGAGCCCTAATTTAATAATTTTCTTCCAGTTTTCTCTTCCATGAAGTTCGCATTTTTTAAAAGATACAGAAGAGACAAAAATTCTAGCTTGAAAAGATAATGCACCCCAGTGTTCATAACAGCACTACTTATAATAGCCAAGACAATCAAGCAACCTAAATGTCCATAGACAGATGAATGGATAAAGATATGGTACATATATATATGTAATATTACTCAGTCATTAAAAAATGAAACAGTGCCATTTGTAGCAACATGGATGGACTTAGAGATGGCCATACTGAGTGAACTAAGTCAGACACAGAAAGACAAACATCATAAGACATCATTTACAAGTGGAATCTAAAAAAAAAGTGATACAAATTAATTTATTTACAAAAGAAACAGGCTAACAGACATATACAAGTGTATGGTTACCAAAGGGGAAAAGTGCATGGGGAGGGAAAAATTGAGAGTTTGGGATTAACAGATACACAATACTATGTATACAAAACAGATAAGCAACAGGATATTCACTGTATAGCACAGGGAACCACAATTGATATGTTGTGAAATGCTCAGCTATCCCAAGTCTTAAGCCCAATGTCCCATATCTTTGTCTTTCTAAGTATATAACAAATATCTATTTTCCACTGACTTGAAGCCCACTTCATCACTGCCACCATTGCCTACCATATCTTTAACTGCTTCTAAGGATATTAATATTTTATTTAATGCATTACTGTATACTTCATTCTTGAATTGTAATAATAATCATTAATACTAAACAACAAAATGCCAGTTTATTGAAGGCCACACACACCAGCTACAATGCTAAATATTTGTACATATCATTGCATTTAATCCTAATAATATACATGAAAGAGATGCTATTATTTCTAAAGAAGAAAAAAAATGGGGATTAGCAAAGGCTAATTAATTTGTAATCCATCATCTTTTAGTCTTGGAATCATGACTCTCTAGGACTATCTGTTTTGAGCCTCAAACTAATTTTTCATCTTTTGAATTCATGACTTTCTACCAAAGCTGGGAAACAAGCCCTAGGCCACTCAAAGCTCAGATTCAAGTAGGAGAGTTTCAAGTAAGATCCAGGCAGCTGGCCAAAAGACATTACTAAGAGCCCAGCTCTCCTTGCTATGCACTTTTATTTGAGTTTTCACAAGGATGGGTCTGTGTCTGGATGGTGAAGTTGGGGCATTGTAAATGAGAAACTGTCTCTCCAGGCCAGGAGAAAGGTGGGATGAAGATCAAACATGCATACAAACACCCCTCAGGTACAAGAACAAAGGAGCAACACCCCTTCAATGCCAAAGAGGAGAGACAGTGCACAGAAGAGGTACCTTCCGAATCTGAAAAAAGGAAAAGTTAACTCAAGCTTGAGACCATGAAGATATACAGTGCTGGTTTAAACCAGGATTGAAGAGTTAGACGATGCAAAGGACTTCAAAGGCAATGAGGACAGATTCATATAAAATAACACAATATTCAGCTCTCTAGGACTTCACTGGGGTTAGCTGGCCATTCATTCACTCAACAGTCATTTGCTGAATACCCTACTACATATAAGGCACCATGCATATTGCTGGGTTGTCTGTCATTGTTCCCATCAGAAACAGGGGTCACTATTGAAATGATAATCTTGGTCACCCATGTATTGACTGATGGAAACTACATCCTATGAGGCTACTTAGGTCCAGGTTTCAGAATCTAAAAGCTAATTTTATAACCTGATCACTTTGTCCTCCAGTTAACCCACATGACCCTTAGGCATCCAGACACCTCATGCATTACATCATGGTGCACTGCCCAGGTCTCCCTTCTGTAATTAAAGACTTATTACCCAACCATATCTGTCAATTCCTTTTGAGAGCATCCCTGCTGAAAGGAGTCTCCTTGCCAGAAGCCATGCCCTTTCCTGGGGTGGCCTACATCCAAGGACTACTTGATGCTTCAGGATAAAGGCCTATAATTTTGTGATCCAACTCAGGACACCTCTGAAGAGTCATCTCATCTTTAGACTTCTTCATAGGGCCAGCTGATGGCACTGAATTGTGACTTCTCCCACTCCCCAATCCTATTTACTTCCCTTATTTTCCACATGTACTGATTCCAAAAACATCTCATAAACATTTGCACACTAATATCCATATCTGACTGTTCCCTAGGGAACCCAACCTATCATATATTTTCTTCTTTGGGTCATCATTCTAGTACCCAGCCTGTTCTTCCTTGTCCTTTTTTTCCATATGTTGGCTTAGTCATTGAGGTGTCTATGTCTGATTATCTCAACTGCACTATTTAGCCTTTCTTTCCTACTGCTGTATACAAGGCTCACGTTAACTTATTCCTTCTCAGAAATCCATCTCTCTTTCACCTTCTTTTCACCTTTTTACCCATCAAGTCAGCTAGAAAATCTACATTTCACATGTCAGGGCTTATAAGAATATGTATTTTTTCTCAATCTCAGAAGACTCCCAAGGTCTTCATCAATGGCTTTTATGGAAGAGATGAGACAGAATCTCTAGAACATTCTGCTTAAATGCACTCAAATAGCTCTAGAAAGCCAGACAATTGTTGAAAATAATAGCTACATGAGGCACCAAGTAATAAAATTTGTAAAAAGAAGATAATTTGTTTTGGAATTTGAAAGAAGAATTTCCAACTGAAGGATGATAACAAATTTATAGAATGGTCAACATATTAGTTGAATTTCAAAACCTAAGAATGATTTATACATGAAATTGTGAGAAGGAATTGTTTCAGGTGATGAGAAGAAAAGGCGTGGACAAAGAGAGGGAGGGATATATGGAGTATGTAAAGGATGCTAGCATGATGACTGGGGCGTTAAGTGTTTATAGAGAAATAGTGAAAAATAAAATTGAGAAGAATAACTAGGATATAAGTATTCCAAAGTTAAAACAAAAAGAGTGGCCAGATTGAGAAAATTCTTTGTACTTGAAAATACAATATCATACTAAAATACAAAAATAAAATAAACAAAAGTGGGAGAGGCATATGTTATCCCCCTTTAACAAATAAATAGAATAGCACATATTTCTAATGTTCCTTTCATCAGTTCCAAAGATTTACATCTCCAAATTTTATGTCTGTTTTGCTCTGAAGGGGATTACTTGGAGGTACTTAGTGAAGGCAAAACAAGTTTGACCTCTCACTAGAAGAGTACTGGATTGTTTTTCTGAAGACCACAACTCTTGTCCTATCCAACAATACTTGATTGTAGTATCACCATTCCCTGACTCACTTCACCTAAACTCAAATTAACCTAATCCCTTCCTCTTCTAAATCTGACATATAAATCTCTTGACTGCAAGACTTAAATTCCTTGAAGGCAGGAATTGTGTCTGAATCACCAAATAATCCTAATGCATAACAATTCTAAAACAAAATGTGCTCACCAAAACCAGCATAATAAACAAAGGATTGACAGGACCTGCTTCATAGTGAAAATCTCCATGATACAAGATTCCCTGAGGAAGCTCCACTGAGCCTGCAAGTTTATGAATTTGTTTGTTGGCAAGTCACAGAAAGCAACTTTTGCTCTTCAGATGAAAAGATAATTTATTGAAAAGATAATGGAATAGTCAAAGCTTCAGGTGAAAAATGAAACACTTGAAGTTCAGGAAAACAACTAAGGTAACTACTGGGAGTTCAGCATTAGGAGTTTGCTAGCCTTTTCTGCTAAACTAATGCCACAAACCTGACTCTTCCCCTACTAATCTCAATTCTTGTGTCTCTCATTTTAATGTCAAATTCCTAAGTGGGAGAATTTGTTCCAGCTTTGGTCAACAAGTCCCTCTTCTCAGTTCAACATAGCTGGGGGTCACCAGGCAAAGAGAACATCACCACTGGATGGATCATCTGGACATGGGCAGCCACCCCGGAGTGCACCTTCTCTCTCCTACCTTATCAAGGTCAACACTTACACTTTCTTCTTAGTTTGATGGCATCTAATCCATTGGGGTTGCTTCCATGTCCCAAATTCTTTCTTGAGTCTTACATATATTGACTCACTCAGTCTGCACAATGGCCTATGAGATGATACAATTGTTTTTGCCATTTTAAAGATGAAGAAACTGAGGTACAGAGAAAATAATTTGCCCAAGATTATCTATCCACTGACCACTTGGCAGAACCTGGATTCAAATCTAGTCAATTTTTAAATTTCAGAGCCTGAGACAGTAAGTAAAATGCTGGAATGCTTGGAGTCAGAACCATGTGAATTTCCACCTAGCCATATAAGGTCTTGACTCAACAACCAGATTATAAAGTCTTCACCAGCTGTCCCACATCCTTCTTCTTTTCAAGTCCCAACAGTGCAAAATACAGGGCTGGGTCCTGGGAGGTTCTTATTAAACTTGCTGACTGATTCCATAAAATCTGTACTCCACCCACCTTGATAATACTCAATTCACACACAGCCTTTTCATCATTTTATTTCCTTCTTTTCATTAAATACTGAATAGTTAGGTTTTAACTCCTTTCCAACCTCTATTTCCTGGAGATTTCTAGTACTATACTAATATTTGGAAAAATATATTTTTCAGTCACTCATCCATTCATTTAAATTTGCCTACTAAGTGCCAAGTAGCTAAAAACTGTTAGAATAACAGAATCAAATAAGTCTAAGCCACTGTCCCAAAGGAGACTACATAGCTTGATGTGAAAGAAGAAAATGCAAGCCAAACGAAATCATTTGATTATTAATAAGATTAATAGAGAAGGTCTGCCATTTTCAACCTTACATCCACCTACCTGTCAGGAGCCGTAACCAGTGACGGACATCTGCCTTCCCCATCGCAGATGAACAGTGCATGCCTTGGGCTAAGGCCAACTTTTCACCTTGTATAGCAGGTCATCTCTCTCACTTACCCAAGGGCAACTCTCTCTCTTTTATCATCAAATTTTCCTCTCTGTTGGATTACTCCCTCCAGTGCACAATCATGTTATTCTTCCTTCCAAATTAAAACACACATACGAAAACCACAGAAAAACTCTCTTAACCTACCCTTTCTCTCCTGTTAACTCATACTCCTCTGTTCTCTTTCACAGCAAACTCCAAAAAGATATTTATTTAATCTTTCTCTCATTTTCTCTTACACTCACTCCTAATAGGCTTTTGGTCCATTTTGAAACCACCTTGTCAAAGTGATCGGTGAGTTTCGTGTTGCCAAATTCAAGGATCAATTCCCAGTCTTCATCCAACTTGATCTGTTGACATGCGCCTCACAAGATCCAAAGACAAACGATTCTATGGTTGTTCTGCTCCAGCTGTCAGACTGTTTCCTTTCAAGAACTGAAATCTGCCTACTTGAAGTCTGCAAAAGCTGGTCCCTGCTCCGACTTTTGGAACACCACTGAAAAAGCTTATCCTCTCCTTCAGGCAGGTTTTTCCACTATTTGAGAGAGTCCTGTCTCCCGCACAAGCACACCTTTTCCCTGAACATCGCATGTATTCAATGGGTTTCCGACAATTAGTAGAATCAATCATGACCTGAATGCAAGAAGGAACTACTTATCACTTCATTTGTTCAAACAACAGATGTTTCTTGTGTGTCTTGTTTGAGGCACAATTTTATATAATGGGGGTATGGCAGTGAGCAAAACAGACATATCACCTGCCCTCAGGGAACTCACATAGTAAATTCTATTGAAAAATGATTGTGATACTCTAGGTCAGTGATCCCCAACCTTTTTAGCACCAGGAACTGGTTTCATGGAAGACAATGCTTCCATGGACCAGGGTGGGAGTGGTTTGGGGATGATTCAAGAGCATGGCAATTATTGTGCACTTTATTTCTATTATTACTAATTATATCAGCTCCACCTCAGATCATCAGGCATTAGATCCCAGAGGTTGAGGACCCCTTCACTTTTCTCATGTATTATATGTATTAATGCCTACATTTAGTGGGATAATGCTCTGAATTATGATCTAGCACATTTTTTCATCTCCAAAACTCCCTTTTCCCTTCCATTCTGCATTTCCCAGCCAGAGGCTGAAGAAAGATGACAGAAAATAATCCAGAAGGAACAGCCAGTCAAGTTGATAGCTTTGAGTTCCAAAGGAGATTATTTTTAGCCTGTAGCAAAAACAATGGTCATGAAAAATGAGCTGCAACTAAGCATCTGGTAAAGTTACCCTAATTCTAGGTTTTAAATCATAAGAGAAACATCTGTAGGACTCAAAACATGGAGTCTATATAATAAACTTAAAATAGGAAACAATAGAGTGAGCAATTACAGAAGTTCTAAGCCCCATCCCACTGATGTTGGGAAAGATGGAAGGCAGGAGGAGAAGGGGACAACAAAGGATGAGACGGTTGGATGGTGTCACCGACTTGATGGACATGAGTTTGAGGAAGCTCCAGGAGTTGGTGATAGACAGGGAGGCCTGGCGTGCTGCAGTCCATGGGGTTGCAAAGAGTCAGACACGACTGAGCAACTGAACTGAACTGAAGCTGCATTCACTGGCTTTTCATCCAAGCCTGCAAAAATAGTTTCCCATTATTTCTACAGGGCTCAGAGAACTATGGCCGAGTCTTTTCCTATTTCCCAGTGAGGACACGGTGCTCTTTGACACTGATGAGCCATTGGTTTCACAGCTGCCACCGAGTTTGAGTCATGGCACACAAGCTCCCTCATGTACAACAGCCCTCCCTCTCTTTAGTATTCAGTGTCCTCCATTCTTTTTCTAGTTTGGCTATTTTACTTAAGACACAGCAATTAAGAGCTATATTTGAGGAAATAGTGCAATCTGGATTTGAGTCTCAGCTCAATCACACACACACACACACATATACATACACACACATACACACATATACACACATACACACACATATACACATACACACATACATACACACACATATACACACACATACACACACATACACACATATACACACATACACACACGCATACACACATACACACACAGAGACACACACAGACACACACACACAGACACACACATATACACACACACATACACATAAATACACACATACACACACATACACACATACACACACATACACACATACACGCACAGACACATACAGACACACACACACACAGACACACACATATACACACACAGACACACACATATACACACACACACACAGACACACACACACACACATATACACACACAGACACACACACATACACACAGACAGACAGACACACACACACATACACACACAGACACACACAGACACACACACACACATATACACACAGAGACACACACACGTACACACACAGACACACACACACACAGACACACACATATACACACACACATACACATACACACACACACACACACACGAGCTCTCTGACCTTTGTGCTGTGCCAACTTGCTTCAGTCACATCCGAGTCTGTGTGACCCTATGGACTGTAGCCCGCCAGGCTTCTCAGTCCATGGGATTCTATAGGCAAGAATACTTTGTGACCTTTAGCAGATAACTTATTTGCTTTGTGCTTTAATTTCTCCATCTGCGATAAGTATACCTTCTTAACAAAGCCATTAGGAATATTGACTAATATATAAGTGTAAAAGGTTTAGCTTACTGCCTAGACTATAGTAGTGTTTCAAGTTCGCTTAGTAGTAGCAATGTTGTAGACAGGGCATCTTTAGTTCATAATAGGAGATCTGATCACAGCTCGAAGAGGATGCATAACTTTAAGCAACCAAGCTCTGAGCCAAAGTAGCTCATTTTCCTCTAGAAAGATGATTGTTTCTGTTAGGTTGTCTACCCTCCTGCTTGTTTTGAGTTTGTTATTGTGAAAACACCATAAAACAAAAACAAAGCTCCAAACAATCAGATTAAAAAAAAAAAACAAAAAAAAAACCTGAGAATCTTCCACCCGAGGCTAAAGCCTCCAAACTGATTTTCCTGTTTTGCCTCCTGTTTTATCTCCATCATCACCTCCATGCAGCCAGTACCATCTGCAAATAGAACCAAGTCTCAACCCCACATAAAATCCACCAATAGCTTCCCACCACGTCCTTTAAACAAACATCCAGGCTCCTTCGTGAGGCAAAGAAACCCTTCTAGAATCTGACTCCAGCTACCTTTCCAGCTTTATTTCACTTGGATTCCTATTCTCCAATCTATGCTCATCTTCCTGCACAGAAATCGTTGTTTCTCACCTTTTTATCTTTGTTAGCATTGTTTTTTCCACCAGGAAAGCCCTTACTCCATCCTAGGTCTGGCTAACTTATCCACTTTTTAAGACCAAAGTCAGAGACCATCTCCCACGCGAGCCCTTCGTGAACCCTGGGTTGGACTGAGCTCCTTTTTCCTCTGTTCCCTTTACTCATTTCACTCCCTTTACTCATTTCCCAAACAATCTACTCAAATTATCTGATTACAGGTCTGACAGATTAGAAGCTCCTGGAAAAGTGGTACATGTCTTATTTTAAAAACATATCCAATGTCTTGAGCAATGATTACATGTGGGTAGTTATTTAATAAGTTTAAAAGCTTTGGGCCATGCATCAGATGACCTAGTACCTCATCCCACCTCTTCCATTAATTAGTCACATTATTTTAGTTAAATTACTGAAAATACTCAGTTGTTTCCTCCTACCTGAACTGAGGATAATTCCCTTAAGCCTTCACCGCCTATCTGGTCTCCTTAGGAGTTACTATGGAAAAAGTAAAATAAATTTAATAATCCATGTTATTTTTTTTAAAAAATTACAAGATGCTAAGAAAATATAAAATATTGTTAGAGAAAATGTTTAATTTGGTTGGAACCATTTGAGATCACTATAAAAATATGCCATAGAGGTAACTAAGCCCTCATTCCTTTCAAATGGAATTAGGGACAACAAAAACAACAAAATCAATCACAGAACTTGAAGTTTCTCAGAGAATTTTGCAAAGCTAAAGTAAATGAATTACAAACTTAGAAAACTCTTAGGAATTATCCATCCTTGTTTTATAAAAACTGATTCTGAGACTCAAAGCTGTTATGAACTTGGCTAAGGATTGTTAAATTGGGACATGTTAAGACTCAAACCTCTGGATTCCCTGTATGTTTCTCTCTATAATAAACCAAGCTAGATCTGGATTGTGCTCAGTCGCTCAACAGTGTCCAACTCTGCGACCCCATGGACTGTAGTTCACCAGGCTCCTCTGCCCACAAGATGTTCCAGGCAAGAACACTGGAGTGGGTTGCCATTTCTTCCTCCAGGGAATCCTCCAGACCTAGGGATCAAACTGGCATCTCCTGCATTACCAGGTGAATTATTTACCACTTGAGCCAGCTGGGAAGGATTCAGTTCAGTCACTCAGTCATGTCCGACTCTTTGCGACCCCATAGACTGTAGTACACCAGGCTTCCCTGTCCATCACCAACTCCCGGAGCTTACTCAAACTCATGTCCATCGTGTTGGTGATGCCATCCAACCATCTCATCCTCTGTTGTCCCTTTCTCCTCCCATCTTCAATCTTTTCCAGCATCAGGGTCTTTTCTAATGAGTCAGTTCTTCGCATCAGGTGGCCAAAGTATTGCAGCTTCAGCTTTAGCATCAGTCCTTCCAATGAATATTCAGGGATGATTCCCTTTAGAATGGACTGGTGGGATCTCCTTGCTGTCCAAGAGACTTTCAAGAGTCTTCTCCAACACCACAGTTCAAAAGCATCAATTCTTTGGCACTCAGCTTTCTTTATAGTCCAACTCTTACATCCATACATGACTACTAGAAAAACTATGGCTTTGACTAGACAGACCTTTGTTGGCAAAGTAATGTCTCTGCTTTTTAATATGCTGTTTAGGTTGGTCATAGCTTTTCTTCCAAGGAGCAAGCATCTTTTAATTTCCTGGCTGTAGTCACCATCTGCAGTGATTATGAAGCCCAAGAAAATAAAGTCTGTCACTGTTTCCATTCTTTCCCCATGTATTTGCCATGAAGTGATGGGACCAGATGCCATGATCTCAGTTTTCTGAATGTTGAGTTTTAAGCCAACTTTTTCACTCTCCTCTTTCACTTTCATCAAGAGGCTCTTTAGTTCTTGACTTTCTGCCATAAGGGTGGTGTCATCTGCATATCTGAGGTTATTGCTATTTCTCCCAGTAAAGTTGGTTCCAGCTTGTGCTTCATCCATCCAGGCATTTCTCATGATGTACTCTGCATATAAGTTAAATAAGCAGGGTGACAATATATAGCCTTGACGTACTCCTTTCCCCATTTGGAACCATTCTGTTGTTCAATGTACCCAATAATTCATGACTAAACTAAATACAACATTAGATAGCTTCCATGCTTTGGATTTTGGAAATGCTGCAGTCTTATAATTCCACTCTCTAAATCCAATCATCCATAAATGATTCACAAATATTCTATGAGGAACTGAGATATTCATATAAGGTCCCAGAATGCCTCCTCAGAGGCTATAAACTTTGAGATGCATTTTCTTTTTTAAGCAAATAATAGTCACATCTTATAGAGCTATTGAGAGTAAATTGGAAACAGAGTCTCTGTTTCAAATGACAACTGTTTTATCACCGTGGTCCTCAAGTCCTACACACTACCCAGTCTATTCATCACTATCTCACAGGTCAGCCAAGTTTCCTCATTGTAGGGAGTCCAATAACGAGCCCAATCCTTAATGCCTTCTGAACCAGAAACTTCCCAGTGAAGGAGCTGGTTCAGTCTATGCAAGGAGCTAGGAAGCTGAAGTCAAACAGCTGCTCTTGGTTAAAGTTTTTTGCCTTCCAGGAGCTCTTTCTGTGTTGAGCCTCTGTGGAAGCCAAAATTATATTTAACCACAGAGTAAGTAGATTGAGGTTGGAAGGATTCAATCATTTCTTTCAAGTGCTAGATATTGTACTAGGTGCCAACAATAGAGCAAAGAACAAGACCAAGTCCTGGCTCATGTATGGCTAGTTTTTGATGGCTTGTTTCTCTGTTTATTGGCAGTGGGCCTGAAATTAGAGAACTGGATTTAGGTTCCAGTTCTGTTATCAACTATTGACAGCCTATGTATGTAAT
Organism: Cervus canadensis; assembly: GCF_019320065.1. Lineage (NCBI taxonomy): Eukaryota > Metazoa > Chordata > Mammalia > Artiodactyla > Cervidae > Cervus > Cervus canadensis. Next base: position 15,814,184 of record NC_057397.1, on the reverse strand, counting down.
TAACTATCTGCTTTAATTTTCACAGTTAGGAATAATTATAATCTCCATTTACAGGGTATCTCTGAAGATCAAATAAGATCCTTGGTGTTCCTGTTCTCTGAAACATACAAAGAGATATAAAATAGTATGTAGGAGCTTTCCCATATGCATTCTTCACAGTCTGGTCCCACTCATTTTTCCAGATGTATCTACTCTTGCCTTCCCACAGATTGAGCGTCCTCATCCAAACTCATCTTCACTCTCTCCCATCCAGCCATGTATTTTCTTCTCTCTTATTCTTTGTTTCTGCTGTTTTTCCTTCCTAAAATATTCTTCCCTTTATCAATGACACGCTGAAAAGTTCAAAACTTAGTTCCCATGGGAGCTAAGCAGGTAATGTAAAGTTAGTAAAGATTGCCTGATATAAAAGAAGGAGCTGTAGGAACGGCAGTGGGGGGAAGTACACATTTTCTACAGTTGATGCTCACTGCACCATTGACTCTTCTAAGTGAAGATGCAGGCTCAGAAGGAATATGAGGATTGATACAGCTGATAGCATCTCGTAGGTCTTTGAGATTGCTAATCTTCCTTCTTTCATTCTTTTTCTATTCCTCCAATGGGACAATCTCAATTGACCTATTTTTAAGTTTGCTGATTCTTTCTTTGATAATTTCAAATATGTTGTTGGGGCTCTCTCATGAATTTTTAATTTCAATTACTTATTCAATTCCAGAATTTTTATTCAGTCCTTTTATAGATTTGAAACTATACAGTTATATTCTATGACAATATGGAATGAAATTAAAACTTCAGTAACAAAATGAAGCTGAGGAAATTCATGAACAGGTAGAAATTAAGCAACACACTCCTAAATAACTGATGAGTCATAGAAGAAATTAAATTTATATTAGAAAATGGTTGAATAAATAAAAATTAAAACACAAGGTATCAAAAGTATGCAACATAGTTAGAACAACATTTGCAGAATATCTATAGCTACAAACACTGGCATTAAAGAAGAGACAAAAGAAGAAAAAGAAGTCTCAAATAAATATCCTAACCTTACACATTAACAAAATAGGAAAAGTCCAGACTAAATCCTAAACAAGAAGAAGGAAGGAAATAATAAAGAATAGAACAGAAAAAATTAAATAGAAATACAACAAAGAAAATCAACAAAACAAAATTGGTTCTTCGAAAAAATTTTTAAAAATTGGTTAATGTTTAGCAAAACTGACCAAAAATAGAAGAGAGACAGCTTTAATTACTAAAATCATAAATTAAAAGGAGCCATCACAATTGATCTCAAGTAAATAAGTTATTAAGAAAATAATAAACAAATATATGCCAACAAATTAGATAATGTATATAAAAGGGATACATTCCTGGAAAGACAGAGCCTACCAAGATGGACTCAAGGAGAAAGAGAAAACCTAATTAGTTCTATTGCAGATAAAGAAACTAAACTATTAATCAATAAACTTCTCACACAAAAAAGCACATAACCACATGTCTTTATGGATGAATTTTACCAAATGTTTAAAAAAATAATTCATACATTTCTTTACATGTTCTTCCAAAAAATAGAAGAGGAGAAAGAGTTTCCAACTCATAATAAGAGACTAGTATTACAATGATTCCAAAACCAGATAAAGACGCCACAAGAAAAAAACTATAGATCAATATCCATTATAAATGTAGATACGAAAATCCTTGACAAAATACTAGCAGACTAAATCCAGCAATATATAAAAGGACCTGTACACCATGAAATGGTAGAATTTATTCTAGGAATGCAGTTGTTTTAGCTAATGAAAATCAATCAGCACACTTCACCATATTAAGAGAATGAAGGACAAAAACTACATAATCATTTTAACAGAGACAGAAAAATCATTTGACAGAATCAACATCTTTTTGTGACAAAAACACTCAACAAAATAGGAATAGAGGTTACCTTTCATTCTTAATCTGTAAAAGGACATCGACTAATAACCCACAGCTAGCACCATGCTTACTAGTCACAGACTGGATGCTTTCCCCTCTAAGATAGACAACAGGAAAAGATTGTTCTTGCCACTTCTATTGAACATTGCACTGGAGGTTCAAGCCCAGGCCATTGGTGTAGATTTTTAAAAAAGACATCAGATTGTAAAGGAATAAGTAAAACAGATGACATAATGCCTTATGTGGAAAATCCTTAAGAAACTCTGAAAACTATTAGAACTAATAAGTTCAGTTAGGGTGCAGGATATATTAATATACAAAATTGATTTTGTTTTTATATACTAGAAATGAAAAATCAAAAAATTAAACTAAAAAGTAATCACATTTATTATAGCATTCAGTTCAGTTCAGTTGCTCAGTTGTGTCCAACTCTTTGTGACCCCATGGATTGCAGCACACCAGGCCTCCCTGTCCATCACCAGCTCCCAGAGTTTACTCAAACTCATGTCCATTGAGTAGGTGGTGCCATTCAACCATCTCATCCTCTATCATCCCCTTCTCCTCCCACCTTCAATCTTTCCCAGCATCTGGGTTTTTTCAAATGAGTCATTTCTTCATATCAGGTGGCCAAGTATTGGAGTTTCAGCTTCAGCATCAGTCTTTCCAATGAATATTCAGGACTGATCTCCTTTAGGATGGACTGGTTGGATCTCCTTGCTGCCCAAGGGACTCTCAAGAGTCTTCTCCAACACCACAGTTCAAAAGCATCAATTCTTCGGTGCTCAGCTTTCTTTACAGTTCAACTCTCACATCCATATGTGGCTAGTGAAAAAACCATAGCTTTGACTAGACGGACCTTTGTTGGCAAAGTAATGTCTCTGCTTTCTAATATGCTGTCTAGGTTGGTCATAGCTTTTCTTCCAAGGAGCAAGCATCTTTTAATTTCATGGCTACAGTCAACATCTGCAGTGATTTTGGAGCCCCCCAAAAATTCTGTCGCTGTTTCCATTGTTTCCCCATCTATTTACAATGAAGTGATGGGACCAGATGCCATAGCATTAAAAAGAGAGAAATACTTAGGAATCAACTTCACAAAAGAAGTGCAAGACCTGTACACTAAAACTGCAAAACATCACGGGAAGAAATTAAGGAAGACCTAAAAGAACGGAAACAGCATCCTATGTTTATTGACTGAAAGACAATACTGATGTAATGGCAGTATACATCAAGTTGATCTATAGAGCCAAGAGTCTTTATCAAAATACCATATACATAAATTAAAGAAATTGACTACTAATTCTAAAATTCATCCACTCCTGGGCATAAGTCCAGAGAAAACCATAATTTAAAAAGATACATGCCACCTAATGTTCATTGCAGCATTATTTACATTAGCCAGAACATGAAGCTACCTAAATGTCCATCAACAGAGGAATGGATAAAGATGTGGTTCCTAAATACAGTGGAAGATAACTCAGCCACAAAATAGAACAAAACAATGCCATTTCAGCAACATGGATTGACCTAGAGACTGTCATGCTGAGTGAAGTTAAGTCAGACAGAGAAAGAAATACAATATGATACCATTTAAACCTGGAATCCAAAAAACAACAAACCAGTGACTATTACAAAAAAGAAGTCGACTCACAGATATTGAGAACAAGCTAGTGGTTATCAATGGTGGGGGCACAGAGGGCTGGGTGAGTGGGAGATACAAAGTATGGGGTGCAAGACAGGCTCAAGGATGTATTTTACAACACAGGGAATATAGCCTATATTTTGTAATAACTGTAAATGGAAAGTAACCTTTCAAAATCATATAAAATATAACATTTTAAAATTAATTAATCAATCAATTAATTACCTTCATATGAAACTGTCTTGGGGAGTTAAAACACTATCGTAAAAGAAAAACAAATTTAGAGGACATACACTTTCTAACTTCAAAACTATTACAAAGGTACAATAATCAAAACAGTGTGATATTGTTATAAAGATAGATACTTAAATTAATGGAATGAAATCAAGAGTCCAGAAATGAAAGCGTGTATTTATAATAAATTATTATTTGACAAGAATGTCAACACAAGAAAAAGTAGTCTTTTCTAATAAGTGGTTGAGGAAAATATCCACATGCAAAGAAATAAACCTGGACTCTTACCTCATCACTTGTAAAAAAAATTAAAGTGGACCATGTGTAACAGACCTAAATGTAACAGCTAAAACTATAAAACATTCAGAAAAAAAAAATAGGAATAAAGGTTTGTTACCAAGGATTAGGCAATAGCCTTTTAGATATAACAGCAGAAACACAACAAAAAAGAAAAAAAAATACATAAATTGAACTTGACCGAAATTTAAAAAAAAAAAAAAAATGTTCTTTGAAAGACAACCCAAGAAGTGAAGACAACTCAAATGATGGGGAAAAAAAGTTTGTAAAACATATATCTGATGAGGGACTTATATCCAAAATATATAAAGAATTCTTTCCTTTCTCCAGGGGGTCTTCCCAACCCAGGGATCAAACCTGGGTCTCCTGCATTGCAAGCAGATTCTTTACCATCTGAGCCACCAGGGAAGCCCAATCTGTACTTTCTCGTGCTTTTGATGCTGAATTTATTGACTCTCAGGACGGTTCACCTTTGAATATTTGACTAGGTATTCTGCATTTAATTAGCTAACTCTTACTGAGAGCCCCCTTCAGGCCACCAGACATTAAGGGTACAGCTGCAAATAAACTAAGTAAAGATCCTGCTCTTGTGCAGTTTTCATTTCAGTGTGGTAAGGGGAAAAGACAGAAATAAATAATTGAACAACATGTATGATAAAAGCTATGGGGAAAAAGTAGAGTAAATGTAATAGAGAGTGCTCGAGGGTGGCTGCTATGTTATACACAGCAATCAGGGCAGGATTCTCTAACGAGACATTTGAGCAAAGAGTGTAAATATTTAGATTAAATTCAGTTCTGCCACTAATTCTCTGTGTGGCCTTTAGCAAAGCACTGCCCCTAAGATTCAATTTCTTTGTATAAAAAATAATGAAATTCTAGGTTCCCTTTCCAACTCTAATACAGCATCATTCAAGGGAAATGGCCATTATTCAAGGACGAGTGAAACGTGAGTAAATAGTCTAGACGTATAAGATGTGGGGAGAACTGCTGATCGGTTTCCTGGTCTGTAATAAAATCTCCTTTATTCATAGTCAGTGTAAGTCAAGGTCAGAGCTTCTCTCCTCTCTGATTCCTCCTCACCTAGAACATTTCTCCCCACAACTTGTATTCAACAATTGCTTCAGTCTTGGTGAATTTTTGTCCTTTTCCACAGGGATTCAAGTGGCTTAATTTCAAGTTCAGGAATTGGGAGTATGGTTAAATTCCACGAGGAAAGAATGCAGTTTGGGAGGGTCTATGTATAGTCTAGTGGTTCTCAAATTTGAATCTATATTAGAATCATCCAGGAAGCCCTTAAAAAATCCCATTGCCCAGGCTGTGCCCGGGAAGAATTAATCAGGATTTCTCAAAGTTTAGTTAATGCTTTTCAGGTGATTACAATGAACAGCTACAGTTGAAAACTTCAGTGTAGGGCAAAAAGCTTGGTTTCGACAATACACATATCTCGGCTTGACATTGCATTTCAGCACTTGGTAAATGTCTTCCCTTGACTCTCATTTTCCTTATTTGTAGAACTGAATATTTAACACCACATAATGCATGAACCAGTAGGTAATCCATAATTGATATATTTTCCCTAAGATTTATTTTAAGTTCTTATCTATTAAAGTCTTAGCTTTATGTAATTCTGTACTAGCTCTATGCAGATAAATGCATAAGCCATGTTCTTAGGAGCTAAGAATTTTTATACAAAGCCCCAAAGACTTAGAGAGGATAGAAAGACAATGTAAATCGAGGCCAGGGGCAATCTATCAATAAGATGGTACATCCTGATAGCCCATATATGGTGGTCAGAATTTTCAAAGATAGAAGTCTCGGTTATCTATTCCTGCATTGAAAACTTACTGATAGACATAATGTCTTTAAGCAATAGTATTTATTATTTCAGTCTGTAAGCCAAGAATCTGGGACAGATTAGTTGGGTCCTCAGGTTCTGGGTCTCTCACAAGTCTGCAGTCATCCTAAGACTCAACTGGCAAAGTTTTGCTTCTGAGTTCACTCACATGGTTGTTGGCAGGATTCAGCTTCTCGGAGGTTGTTGGCATTGGGCCTCAGTTTCTTGCAAGTTGTTAGTTAAAGGCCTCCCTTGGTTCCCTGCCAAGTAGGCAAGAGGGCAAAAGAGAGTGTGAGCATAAGGGAGAGTGCTGGTGACATAAACGTCATAGCCTTTGGGTAACCTAGCCATGGAAGTGACGTCACATCACTTCCGCCATATCCTACTCATCAGAAGTGAGTCCTGAGATCCAGCCACACGCAAATAGACAGGATTCCCCAAGTACACAAACAGCAGGAAGCAGGGATCATTGAGAGTCCTTCCAGTCTACCACAGTAGACGCTTGCAAGTCCTGCTTTTTCCTATAAAAACATACTTGTTGGTTCTCAGAGGAGAGGCTGAAAGCATGAAGCACCAGTATTACTTCATTTTCGTTTGTATTTATAAGAGCCAAACTTCACCTTCTCCATAACTGACCTTGGGGATTATACCTACTGAGCCCCTGCTCTGTACACAGCACAATTCTAAAGACCAAGAGGTGACTCTGAAATGAAAGCTTCCTAGCCTTCTAAAAGCTCACCAGCAAATGAGGAAAACAGAGAAGAGAATTAATTCCCAATGATGATAGCAAATTTTATTATAGAGAAACTGTGGGCTATAGTCTAATGAGTAAAGAAAAATCCTCTACTCTTTGGGGATGGAATAAAATTTGAGCTACGCCTTAAGGATAGAGAAGATTTTGAGAAGGAGATCCAGGGGAAGGAACAGCCAAGGCACAGTGGCAGGAAAAAGGAACATTCCAGGACTTGTGAGGATAAATATAGGGTTTAAGTACTGAATAGAGAAAGCAGGATGCAGTTGCTGCTGCTGCTGTTTAATCGCCAAGTCGTGTCCAATTCTTTGCAACTCCATGGACTGTAGCCTACCAGGCTCCTCTGTCCATGGGATTTCCCGGGCAAGAATACTGGAGTGGGTTGCCATTTCCTTCTTCAGAGGATCTTCCCAACCTAGGAATCAAACTCGAATCTCTTGCATCTCCTGCATTAGCAAGTGGATTCATTACCACTGAGCCACCTGGGAGGATACAGTTAGCTAGAGACAATGTGTAATTCAGTGGAGGCACCACTGAATATTTGAGAACAAGAGGCCAATATAAGGTCCATGTGTAGGGCAATCACATGGAAATAGGGTAAAAAAAAAAGAACTGAAATGGGGACCGCTGGAGAAAGGGACGGGTCACTGGAGGCAGGGAAACCAATGAGAACCTTTGAAATGATGCAGCCAATAGGAAAAGTCATCTCTTTATACACAAAGAAAGTGGGAGTACAAAAGTTTGGGGGAACACTGTGGAGACAGCACCAACAGAATTTAACATGACCTTTGAGAAAAGTTTAGGTGAGAGAAGTTGAGAATGACTGAATTTTAACACCTGGATGGCTAGATTTGTAACAACTCAGGGGGAGCATTTGGAAACATGCCTCATTTGATTCATATATCCTTTGGAAATGGTTCTTTTATGAGAAATAAGTTCCCCATTTGCCTGGGAAAAAAGAACTGATATGTCACTGTGGATTCTGTGTGCTGTTGTTTGTTTGCAGAGAGAATAAAACACAGGCATAGATTCAAAACTACCTAGGAGGGTGGTGAAGCAGAGTTAGTAATCAAATTTAGATTTCTTTGACTTGAGGCTCTGAGGTTCTTGATTGTTACTGAGCAGATTATACTATACTGAATAGACAATGAGTAGCTAAGGCAACTTTTTTTCCTCCTCTTTGTGTTTCATTTTGTGAGGGCTTTATTTTGAATTGATTACAATTTAGGAGTTTCATAGGCACTGCAACTCCATTAATGGATTTAACATAGCATGTCTAATGAATAGGTATACACAAAGATTGCAGGAGAAAGGAATGTCTGTTTTCATTCAAGGGTATTTGAAGAAGCCAGGATGGAATTTAGGCTTGGCCCTCGGAAGAGCATATGTCTTTACTGCACTGCAAAGTCACCATGCAGAGATGGAAAGAATATTTGACTGGTGATTCAAAAACCAGCACCAGGAAATACCTCCATGGAGAAAGCAGAAAGGGGGATTGAGGGTGGAACAGCTGAGTAATTTGGTTAGAAATAGTGAAACTGGAAATAAGTGCTGAGGTTTTCCCGATGTCCAATGTCCAGGTAGCCAGGTGACCTGGTCCAAGGCACAAAGACCATGGGTGGCCCCAGGAAGAAACCTCTGCCTCTTAACAATCTCACGCCAAGGGGAAGATTAAGTTCAATTTATCCAGAAAGTTCTCTAGTCCGTTCCTCCATGTTTGTTTAGGCTGATTCTTTTTTCTCCTAGTAGTTGAATCTTAGGCAGGGATTTTACAGCAAATATAGTTGGCTTCTAAACAATGTAAAGTTAGGAGTGCCAACTCTCTGCACAGTACAAAATCTGCATATCTAATTAATAGCTGGCCTTTCATATTCATGGTTTCTTGTGTCTATCAGTTCCTCTGTATCCACGGTTCCACATCTGCAGATTAGACAGCTTATCTTATAGTACATTTACTATAGAAAAAAGAAATATGCCTATAAGTGGACCAATTCAGTTCAACCTGTGTCGTAAGGGGCCAATTGTAGTTAATTTCAAAAGCGATCCCAAGAAACGCTAGTAGGGAGAGAAGATGTAAGAAAGAGAAGGGGAATAATCAATAAAGGCTGTGTTAATGGGCAGTTGTTATTGAATTACACTAGAGACCTCTGGGACAGAATATGGAAGAAGCCTCAGATGTTCACTTGAGAGACAAGGAAACTAAAATATTTATCCTCCAGGGTCTGTTAATCATCAGTCCAGGGTTACACTTGGAGAATGTCAACTTCTCAGCCTTCTGACTAGTCTCATGCAGAGGCTGAGTGCCCCGAGGACAGCAGACACTAGGAGTCAGAAGCTATCGGCATGCACAGGATGCCTGATGACGGGAGGAAAGCACGGAGCAGGCCCAGCTCAGTTACACCTGGCCTGGGGTCCTCCTTCCCAACCAACAAGGCCTAACCTGTTCCTCTTTCATTACATTCTCATTGAGTATGTGCCATAGTACACAGTTCAGCTACTGGGACACACAACAAAAAGTAAGGCAGACCTATTCCTTGCCTATATGGTTTCTACATTCAAGCATAAAAAACATAAAATTTAGCCTGAAATTGTAATCAAAATTTACATTATAAAAATTTTCAGACATACAGAAAATATGAGAGAATTTTATAATGAACCCTCAGTTATCCAGCATTCAGTGGGAGAGCAGTTGCTAGCATTTTGTCCTATTTGTTTCATCCTGTTTTGTGGCTTTTGCTAAATTATTTAAAAATAAATTATAAACATTATAGCATTGACTTCTATGTGCTCTAGCGTATATCTTTAAAAACAGAGAGACCATTACCCTATGAAACATGATAACAACTTTAGACTTAACAAAATCAAAACAAATAATCCTTGGCATTGAATATCCAGTCTTCAACATTAATTAACATATCATTCAATAAACTCAGAGTATAGACTGATCCCTTATACAATCCAATAGTCTAATGTTATGCCTTGTAACTTATGGAATGGTTGTGGTGATCTGAAAATAATGTCTGAAATAGGGGTCAGAAGATCTGGTTTTAAGATCTGTCATTAATCTAATGACTGATCAGTTTTGTCTGAGATCAAAATGGTTCAAAAAAGAAAGGGCTCTTGTGGGTCTTGTAACTAAAATATATAGTTATATCAAAGTAATAACAATGCTGTTAATAAATAGTCACATAGCACTTACAGTTAATATATGGCAAGCTCTACTCTAAGCATGGGTTTCCCAGGTGGTAATTTGCCTGCCAATGCAGGAGATGCAGGAGACAGAGGTTTGATCCCTGGGTTGGAAAGATCCCCTGGAGGAGGAAATGGCAACCTACTCTAGTATTCTTGTCTGGGAACTCTCCTGGACAGAGAAGCATCATGGGCTACAGTCCCTGGAGTCAGAAGGACTGAGCATGCACACACTCGAAGCACATGTACACAGACACACACGGAGTCATTCATTTCTCATAACAGCCTCATGAGGGAGGTTTCCATTCACTAACGTCATTTTGCAGATAAGGTGATGGAGACATACAAAGACTGACTGTCTTGCCTAAGGATGTCACATAGCGTGTCAGTGGCAGAGTTGTGACTCAAATGAAGGTTGTCTGGCTCCACCATCTTGCTTAGTTCGTGGCGGGTCCAGGGACTCAAGCTTTGCCTACAGGACCCACCTTCCTCCCAGACCATGCTCTCTCAGTTGTTTGTTGGCTCCATTTTCAAACCAAGCTTCCTCCCATGATTGAAGCATCACCCTCATAGAAAATGCACATCTCTTTTCTCCAACAATTCCCTATGAAATGGCTTCTAATTGAGTTCCATTGTGTCTGATTAACCTGACTTGAGTTGCGACCTACCCCGCAACAAATCACTAAGTCTGGGGAACATTTTTGCCCTCAGAGCTGGGACTGTGTTCACCCCTTTTGAATGGATAGAGACTAAAAGAAATGGTGGCTCTTCCAAAGGAACCCAGAGTACTATTTCTGGAAGAATGGGAACTGGATGCTGAGTGAGCACCCCAAGATCCCAGCAAGAGCTTGCTGCACAAACCCTGTTTTCTTACTTGCAAAGAGAAGGCATTTGGACATCCTGCTTTCTAAAGAAGGCTTTTAGCTCCAACATCTAAATTCTATTCAATTTAGGAAGTAAAGGCTGAGAGACAAGGAAGCATTTGCTCCGAGTGTCAGAGACAGTAAGTGGCAGAGCATGGGTTAAAACTGGAGATTCATCAATCCCAGGCCAAGGCTACTCCTCCCAGTTCCAGAGCCAATGACATGTGGAGGGCCCAGACCAAAACTCTGCAAAAAAATATTAATTGCTTGAATTATTCCTTAGCTTGAAGCATCTGTGACTTTGCAAAAATGCAAAGGGTTATGGTATAATTCTTGACCTCATTTGAAAGATAAATATTAGACCAGTAATTTTTAATAGCTCTCCCAAAACATACAAAATGACTTTTTCAGAGGATCCTCCAAGATTAACCTGAGTTTCCACAGGAATGCACAGCTGACGTTGCCAGGTGGTACTTGTCTGATGTCATCAAAGTAGGTAATGGCTACAGATGGCTTTATCTGGCACAGCATCAAAGCTGTTGACAAGCAAGCGAGAGAAAGTCCACCCAAACCTGGCACGTCTGGATCTGTAAAAACTTGTGCTGATCTTCATTTCTCAGCCACTTTGAAGTAAACCTTCCTAGGTAACCAACTCAGGGACCCCTTCATACCTCAGGCTTGAGAATAGAACTCAAGTTCTAAAGAAACAAAGAAAAAAAAAAAAACAAAGAAAACTGAGCAAGCTTTGTCCAAACTTTTGGCTGGGAGGTAGATTTTTGTGAAGGATAGGCTAGGAACATAGAGTAAGAAGGATTTGTTGTTTAGTCACTAAGTCACATTTGACTCTTTTGAGACCCTATGGACAGTGCCCGCCAGGCTCCTCTGGTCAGGGGATTTCCCAGGCAAGGAGACTGGAGTGGGCTGCTATTTCCTTCTCCAGGGGATCGTCCTGACCCAGGGATTGAACCCACGCCTCCTGCATTGGCAGGCATTGACAGGCATTCTTTACCACTGAGCCACCATAGAAATATTGAGGAAGAAGGATTAGTGAACTCCATATGCTACTTATGGGCTCCCCAGGTGGTGCTTGTGGTAAAGAATATACCTGCCAATGCAGGAGACATAAGAGACGATGGTTGGATCCATGGGTCGGGAAGATCCCCTGGACTAGGAAATGGCAACCCACCTCATTATTCTTGCCTGGAGAATCTTAGTGACAGAGGAAGCCTGGCGGGCTACAGTCCATGGGGTCACAAAGAGTGGAACATGACTGAGCACACAGCTCATATATGTATGCTACTTATAGTCTTGTTATTTAAAAAAGAAAACAAAACAAGAATTCAGTGGAGCCACACAGGCGCATGCACACACACACACACACACACACGTGTACACGTACACAAAAGCTTTATGACAGCATGTACTCTGTTTGCCTGTCTGCTTTATTCTCCCTTGGTTGGCCAATTTCTTTTCATGTTAGCCCCGCTTACAGAGGAAGCCAGTTTGATTGGTATTTGGTAGCTGTCAATCACCCCTGATATCAAAACTCCTTGTAAGTTATCAGCTACTGGCTGCTATTGGGTTAGCTGCCCACTCTACGCTGTACTGGCCATGCCTGCATCAAGGGAGGTGAAGATCAACAGGAGTTTGTACAGATCCAGATGCACCAAGCTTGGGTGGACTTTCTCTGGCTCATTTGTCAACAAGTCTAAAAGTTCTATCTAAAAAAATGGCGTTATGAGTAGAAAAGTTCAGATGGAACAAGATATGAGAAAAGACAAGACATCATGACAGGCTGATCTGGTACCTCTGCTTTTCTGAAACCGTGAGACAAAATCTGATTTCCAGTATTTCCTTCTTATTGCCACTTTCAATGATGAACCCAAATGTTTATATAGCATTTGTGATCCTGTGCAAGCAAAACGTGTGCAAACATCTGGTCATCCTATGGTGCAGAAATTTTCCTTTTGGCCCCTTAGACCCATGTTTTGGTATGAAAAAAGGAGAGTTTCTCCCCTTCCTTACTGCTTTGCACAAAACACTAAAACAGTTGATTTTCACCAGCCCCACATCCCATTTATCATCAGCCCCACTGCCTCTTGAGTGCATGCTCAGTCGCATCAGTCATGTTCGACTCTTTGCAACCCTATGGACTGTAGCTTACCAGGCTCCTCTGTCCATGGAATTCTCCGGGCAAGAATAGTGGAATGGGTGCCATGCCCTTCTCCAGGGGATCTTTCTAACCCGGGGATGGAACCTGGGCCTCCCGCAGTGCAGGCAGATTCTTTACTGCTCAGTCACCAGGGAAGCCCCCACTGCCATTTACCCCCTCACTAAAGTACAAATCACACAATAGGGAGGAAGCAAAAGAAAGACTTAACATTTATTAAGCACCTGCTTAGTACCAGGAATATGCTACCATATGACTTACCTATTTTCTGTCTCCATATATTCCAACAACAATACACAACGTAGATCTTATTATAAGGAAATTGAGACTCAAAAATGTTAGTCGACTTTTCCAAGATCACCCACCTGCAGCCCTGGTATTCAAAGCCAGTTTATAGGTCTCACCATCCATATCTCATCTGTCCATTTACTCCCTTTGTTTCTCTTCACAGTGTCCTGCCAGGCGTTAGGAAAATGAAGAACAACCAGCCCCTCATTATAGTCAATATAAAAAGGTTCTGTGATCCAATATCTTGGCTATTTCTGTATATAATATTTCTCCCATAAAACTATGGTACCACTGACATATTAATGACTCTAAAATGTCCTAAATAATTCAGTTTAGTTTTCCTTGGCCAGTGCTTCCTAAATTGACTTGATCACAGGATGCTTTTGCAGATAGCACCCATGAACATCTCATAAGCATAAAATTTCATGGAAGACTCTTTGGGGAACATGACATTGCATGATGCTGTCTTCCCCTCATTTAATGAATGACAATATTGGGTTAGAAACAAAATTGTCATTTGTGAGTGACAATTCTGACTGCGATGGAAGTAATGATTTGTGTTAGGACTCATGGCTAATGACTGGTGGAACTAGGGGACAGAGGTCAAGGTCCCAGATGTAACAGTTATATTAATGAAGCCTTAATGTAAGAGAGTCACACATCTTTGCCTTTTCTTCCTGTCCCCCTCCCCTGGGATGTCATTCACATATCTGTCCTCATGACAAAATCTTACCACCTAACAAAGGAAATGTTGTTTGATCCACTTTTTTTGGATCCACTTCACAGTGATCTCTCTCCCTCTCCCTTTCTCTCTCAAAAACTCTTAAAACATTTATAGAAGGGTAGATAAATGCAAAAGGAAAAAAAAATGCTATTCCCCCATATTGTGCCAAAGGCTGATATCTCTAATCAAACATGTCACTTCTTTACCTTGAACCGAGGCATGATTCAACCTGAATTTCTTAATACACACTCAAAGTAGCCTCTATAGATCTTGCATTGACATGGAAGAAAAAACACATTTGCCATGCTAAATTCAGAGCACAGTTTTGTGTTGTGTGATGCCTTCCCCCTTCTGATTCTTCTATTTTGTTCAAAGGTGGCAGGTAGAGATTGTGTTTTCTGTCCCTAAGTCTCTCAGGGTACTTGGCACACAGTGGAAGATGTTATGTGCAATTATGGCCTCAAACCATAACATTTCAGCCCTTCAAGAGATGGTAGCTTTACAGAATCACAAAACTTTAAATCTAGAAAAAATTCCAATAAAGAGAGAATCAAAGAGTTGAATGTTCAGGGAATAAGTATGGTCACAACAAGACAGAGTTTGGGGCCCTCTGAACACCAAAGACTTAAGGAATTGGGGGACACAAGTGCTCCAAGTCTGTCTTTCTTATCAGCAGGAGAGTAACCCATCGTAAAGTGAACCAAGCCTTGCAGCCTCTCAAATTCTTCTGAGAAGAACCTCTGGGATTTAGCATAGTATTGGTAGAAGTTTTCTTCAACTTACAAGACAAGTAAATCACTTGGGTACTTAGCCATCCCCACAAGGCATGGTTTCTCCTCCTTTTAAGCTTTTGAAATTCTACTGGAGATTGCCAAGTAATATGTGTGTCCTCTTATAAAATTCCTCACGTCTGAGGTATAGGAATGGAAGAGATTGTTTTAATGTCTGTATGTGAAGCAAATGGATCCACTAGGTTCTTCTCTTTGCCAACTGGCTGGCCCTGCCTTCTCTTTCTCTTTAAAAAATTGAACAAATTGCCCAGAGATAGAACCAAATATACCAAAATGGAGAATGGCAGAAAAGCGAAAGCTTTAGTCACTCAGTCGTGTCTGACTCTTTGTGACCCTAGGGAATGTAGCTCACCAGTCTCCTCAGTCCATGGGATTCTCCAGGCAAAAATACTGGGGTGGGAGCCTTCCTTTCCCCAGGGGATCTTCCCAACCAAGGGATTGAACCCTGGTCCCCTGCATTGCACAAGGATTCCTTCCTACTGAGCCACCAGAGAGAATGGCAGAGAAAACACAAATTAAAAATGAATCCAGAAAGATCAACATCTGAATACTAACAATTCCAGAGAGAATGATTTGAGAAAATGGAAGGGAAGAAAAATAATGAAATAATATGAAAATAATTTCCAGAAGAGAAGGACACAGAACCTCAGATTAAAAACCTACATGAGTCCTCAATACTGAAATGTTAAATGTCCCACTGTAAGACCATGATGATGAAAATTTTAAAACACTTGGAATAAAGAGTTGGAGAGCGATTTTGTCAAATCAAATGGCCAATTCACAATTTCCCTTTTCTCTTGATTTTTTAGTTGCATCTAACACAGCTGATTACTACCTCTTCTTAAAATATGTTTGCCATGTGACTTCCATGGGCTTCGGAAGTGGCGCTAGTGGTAAAGAATCTGCCTGCCAATGCAGGAGGCACAAGAGACTCCAGTTCGATCCCTGGGTGGGGATGAACCGCTGGAGGAGGAAACGGCAACCCATTCCTGTATTCTTGCCGGGAGAATCTCAAGGACAGAGGGGCGTGGCGGGCTAAAGTCTATGAAGTCACGAAGAGTCAGACACAACTGATCACACAGCACACGTCTGACTTCCGTAACGTTGCGTTCCTGGTTTTTGGTCTCATCTCTGCCTCTTCTCTGCTTTCTCTCTTTCTAGATCATCCTCATATTCCTAAACTTCTGAGAGAAGCCTCTGGCCTAAATGTAGGTGATCCTCCCCTTCATCAAGACAACCAAACTATCCCCACAAAATTCCAGAACATCTCCCACAGGCAGTTCTACAGAAAATTAGAGCCACAATATAGAACAGTTATTAGTGCACTTTGCCTGACTTGGGGCCTGACTTTGGAAACGTCGCCCTCCATCTTCAGACCTCAGTTTCCTGGTCTTCTCATTGAAGACACTGTTCTAGATCAAGGGTGGCAGTAGCAGTCGCGTTAGTCTCTCAGTCATGCCCGGCTCTTTGCAACCCCATGGACTGTAGCCCACCAGGCCCTTCTGTCCATGGGATTCTCCAGGCAAGAATACTGGAGTGGGTTGCCATTCTCTTCTCCAGAGGATCTTCCCGACCCAGGGATTGAACCCAGGTCTCCTGCATTGCAGGCAGATTCTTTACCATCTGAGCTACAGGTTGCCATGCTAAATGCCAATGGGAAAGGCAGGTAACATAAATTAAAAGATGAGTCAGGAATAAAGAAAATACCATACGGCTTGGTTCAACTTTCACGATCTCATTTTTTCAGAGATAAATGGGTCAGAAAAAGAAATAATTGTTTTATTTATTACTTATTAAATGAAAGAATTATTCTTTCAAAAAACAATGTTTTTGCAACAGTGCCAAGGTGATATAATGACCCTCAACCTCAGTGCTGGACACAGAGAGAGGAATGAGACCATATCACAGGGAAACCCACATCTCCTACAGGGCCCAGGGGCTATTGAACTTCACATAATTGTTACCAGGCAGTCTTGCCAGTCCAATGTTATCATACCTTCCATTTTCTCAAAATAATCCAAAATGCTCAATTTTTAAAATGCAAAATCTGTGAATGATTAAATGCTCTTTCACTTCTTTTTTAAAATATCATTAAAGTCAAGCAAAACACATGTATGAGATGATTTAGTTCATAGTTCTCCTGTTTGCTCCCACTATTTCTCCTTCCATCTTTGAAGATCATTCTAGGGAAAATCCTATTAATGTTACCTTTTGGGGGTTGTGTTAAAGAGGAAATTCCTAGAATTACAAAAAGCCCACTTGTTAGAGGGTTAGTCCAGAGGGCTGGAATTTGGTGCCTTTCATTTCAAACATGAAAGTCAGAAAGTCTGCTCTAAGATTGTTTTAGAAGCTAAACTGGTTATCTAACTTTAAATAAGCCAACACACCCAGGCAAGGTTACAAGATGTCCAGGACTTTCTTGGGAGTTTATTTATTTATTTATTTATTTTTAGAGGAGGACAGGATGCAAGGCCTACATTTCCTTTAAATATAGCACCACCCCTGACATTGTTTATACTTTCCCCTTTACAACGCTTCCAGTGCACTTTAAAGGAAAGCGATAAGGAGAAAGGAAAAGGGAAGTCACTTATACCCCCTACACGTGAGGACCACAAAGTGTCTGTTCTCGAGGGTGCGGACCAAGCTATTCAGCTGCCCTTGTTTTATCTATTTATTTCTTGTTTTGTTTTTTAAGAGAGTAAACTTCATTCTACATCTGGACGGTGCTTCCTAGGAAGTGTAGGAAGGCCATAAATCTTTTCTCTCAAGGATCACTGTGTGAATGGGACAAAGAGACAAGTGATGTGTACATTAGGTCTGCAGTTCACAGTCTGCTCAGCTATCAACAGGGGGAAGGAAGCTGGAGTGACAGGATATGGCAGGTTAGAAAATAGTTTATGGAATGCTAAGGAACAATACCCAGCTACCCTAGAAGGCCAGTCTTCTTTGGATTATTGCAAGTTCAGACCAGAGGCTGTTCAAGCAAGGGCTGGGTGAGGGGAAGTCAGCCTGCTGTCAGAACAGGTCTTTGCTGCCCAGCCTCTTGCTACCAGCTTAGAAGGCAGTACACGGTAGTGGGCACACCCTTTGGAGTTAGACAAATGTGGGTTCAGATCTCAGATACTCCAGTTGTCAGCTTTGCAATTTGTGGGAAGAAATAATTCTTTATTTCTCATGTATCTACATATTATTTCTCTCACGTGTAAAATGATACGAAGTTGACCAAGTGTGGTTTTGCAAGATTAAATACCGTAATGAATGTAAAGTGAATAGTATATTGCCTGACAGTAAGTGCTCAATAAATTTAGATTTCTTTTTTTTTTTTTTTCCTGAGTGCCAAAAGAATGGATCTATCTTAGATCGGCTGCTTGAATAGTAAGTTTTGTGCTGGACAATATACTCAATAACAGTATCTTTAACCTCAGGTTTACATTTTTAAAGACTCAATACTTTGTCAAATTTAATAGTGGGAAACTTTTAAGTTGCAAAGATGACTAAGTAGCATGTACTGACCCGGTCCCTGCTTGCCACAATCTCTTCTCAACTGATACGCAAAGACAAGGGAAGTGTTCTTATTACCCCCTTTTCCCAGATGAAAAAAATGGAGGCTCGGGGAGCTTAAATAATTTGTCCAAGTTGACATAGCTATTAAGTGGCTAATGTAGGCTTAGGAATCTCATCAGTTTAAATTCACAGTTTGAAAACATAACTGTCATACAAATCAGGGAGAAGCAGCATCTCCCATCACTCTGGCTAAAAGGTTCTGAAATTAATCTGCTATGTCTTCACCAAATGGAGAAACTATTTGACCATCTCTGAAGATCTTATGAGGCAGCTTCCTCAATAATTCACTAGGTCAAACTGCCCATCTAGACATTTTTATTCAAATCTCCACGCATTGGTTGCCTTTCCAGTTCCTCTGAGAACTGAACTTCCAAGCCCAGCTGGAAGAAATGGCTGGGGAAATGGTGTTCTTATCCCCATTTTGCTGTAAGCCTTCCCAGCCTTTAATCTCCATCCCACAAATATCTCTCAAGTCTGGGGAATGATAATTACATTTCTCTTGTGATCCAGTTTCATGTCTCATGAAACCTCTCTGGCAGACTTTCTCCCTTTCTTGGCACAACTAAGTATAGAAAAAAGAAGAACTTTAGAACCAAAGGGACCTGGATTCAAACCCTGACACAGCCAGCTGGAGTGGTGTGGCGTGGGGAAGTCGCCCGAGCCCTGTACCCCTCCATGCTTTCATCTGTAAGATGCTGTAAGCAACCTCAGGGGGGTGATGTGAGGGTGAAAGAATTGTATCTTAAGATGTCAATGTATGACAAAACCCCCTACAATATTGTAAAGTAATTAGCCTCCAACTAATAAAAATAAATGGGAAAAAAAAAAAGATGTTAATGTAGTGACTGATACACGTGCAGTGAATGTTATCTATCTGGTTTTGCCACTTTCTAGCTCTTTCACCTTAGGCAAGTTACCCGTCCATTTGTCCTTCAGTTGTTATGTATGAAAATGAGGATAATCACGTTTATCTCACAAAATTATGATAGTGAGCACTGAAGACAAAAATATATGACAAGCACCTAACATAAACCTGACACACAAAAGTGGGTTTCCTTTGATTTTCTGTAACTCCTGGACTCTGGCTAGTTGTATTAAATAAAATAGAATTAACGAATTTAAAGGAAAAATAAGATACTACTGCTGCTGCTGCTGCTAAGTCACTTCAGTCGTGTCCAACTCTGTGCGACCCCATAGACGGCAGCCTACCAGGCTCTGCCGTCCCTGGGAATCCACTATCATCCATTAAATTTTCTAAAGTGAAAAAAATTCACCTTACCCAGAGTTGGTGAGGACATAGAGCCTCTAGAATTCTAATACACTACTGGTAGGAATTAGAAATGGTACAACCCTTTGGAGAACAATTTGGCAGTTTCTTAAAAAGCAAAATGCACATGTAACATAAAAGTTAGCCATTTTGTTCTCATAATCCATCCAAGTAATTTATCTTCTTATATATTCATAAGAATTCTACACAAATACTCATGGAAACTTTACTTGTAATAGGCAAAAAACTGGAAACTACTCAAAGGGCCATCAACATGTAAATGGATTTAAACAAAGTATGATTCATCTATAACAGAATACTACTCAGCAATAAAAAGAAATGGACTACTGATTCATGGAACAAAATAAATGGATTTCAAAATCATTATGCTGAGTAAAAGAAATCAGGTCCTGCTAACAGTATACCATTCAACTTATATAACATTCTAGAAATGCAAATTAACCTATGATGAAAGAAAGCATATTATTTGTTACCTGAGAGTGGGAGAAGAGGAGATTATGAGCAAAGTATTATTATACAAAGGGTCATGAAGAAACATTAAAGATTGTGTGTATGTTTATGTTCTGACTTTTTTGAGGGGTGCATACTTAACATTAAAACTTATGAAATGGTACATTTCAATCATGCACAATTAAATATATACCTAAGATAATACTACTGAGTTACAAAGCTAAGATTTTAACCAAATTTGACTCTAAAAATCCATGTGTTTGTGATATATGTGCATGTGTGCTAAGTTGCTTCAGTCATGTCCAACTCATTGCTACCCTCTGGACCATAGCCCGCCAGGCTCCTCCTGTCAATGGGAGTCTCCAGGCAAGAATACTGGAGAGGACTGCTGTGCCATCCTCCAGGTTTGGAACACACACACACACACACACACACACACTCACACACACACATACATACACACACACACACACATACACACACACACACATACACACATACATACACACACACATACATACACACACACATATATACACACACATACATACACACACATACATACACACACACATATATACATACACACACACACACATATACAGATACATACTCACATTCATACACACACACACACACACATATGTATACATATCTTGCCTCAGCTGAGCCAGAACTTGAAGTCTGAAGACTAAGCATATAGGAGGGAGAATAAAATAATGCGAAAGTAGACAGGTGTTAATAACACTAGGGTTGGCTGACAAAGACATGCATAGTAGAAGTGTGGAAGGGGAATGAGAGCCCTAAGGAGATTTACTGATGACTAAGGAGGCTCCGTGGCAAAGAATTCAGCTGCTAATGCAAGAGATGCAAGTTCCATCCCTGGGTCAGGAAGATCCTCTGGAGGAGGGCATGGCAACCCATTCCAATATTCTTGCCTGGGAAATCCCATGGACAGAGGAACCTGGTGAAAAACAGTCCATGGGATCACAAAAGAGGTGGACACAACTTAGTTATTAAACAATGGTGGTTTAGTCACTAAGTCGTGTCCGACTCTTTCAATCCCATGGACTGTAGCCTTCCAGGCTCCTCTGTCCATGGGATTCTCTAGGCAAGAATACTGGAGTGGGTTGCCATTTCCTTCTCTAGGGGATCTTCCTGACCCAGGAATCGAACCCAGGTCTCCTGCATTGCAGGCAGGTTAATTAAACAATAACAAGTCTCAAATACCTCTCAAAGCTTCACTGAGTGATTGAAATCTCAGCTCCCATCTTCCCTTCTCTAGGGAACTCTTCCACATGGTAACACCACTCATAACCTTCTTAGAAAAGACCCTGTTAAAAACCCTATTTTATTTTCTTCTCAGTCCTTAACCCCCCTCTGAAAGCATTCTGT
The DNA here is from genome assembly GCF_019320065.1 of Cervus canadensis. Classification (NCBI taxonomy): domain Eukaryota; kingdom Metazoa; phylum Chordata; class Mammalia; order Artiodactyla; family Cervidae; genus Cervus; species Cervus canadensis. The sequence continues at coordinate 15,792,781 of NC_057397.1, read as the reverse complement.
TGATTTCCAAGTTTAAAAAGTCATTTTCTGTCTTGCATTGCCCAGCGCACTACTGTCTGCCAGCCACACAGAGGCGCCTGCTGAGCAAATGTGTGTTGAGTGGATTTATTCATTTCTATTTTAGGTTTGCCTTGGTTTGGGGCTTGAAAATCTCCTCAAATACCACTTGCTAAAACTTTTTCCCCTTACCTTCTAATCTCATGTCTGTTATCAAGGAAATTAAATCCAGATGTTTCTGAATCATCTGCCCTGAACTCAACCAGAATTTGGTGTTGTAAGAGCTGAGTTACAGAGTAAACCACTGCCCAGAGAGGGAGACAGGCAGCCTCCAGAGATACAGGATTAAGGAGATGGAAAAGAAGAGCCTGAGCATCTCTAAGTTGCATTTCCATTCAGAATTTTGACGGGAGTTGTTGGGGGATGAAGGTGGTAGCTGATTCCTTCTACCCTTAGTTTTCTTTGCCAAGATGGCACAGTCTCCTGGACTGCTCTACGAACAAAGCTCACATTCTCCAGTGTATAGTGAAAACTTTTACCTGAATTTTACACCCTTAGATAATGCCAAGGCAAGTTGCTTCTTCCCATCCTTATTTTTAACTTTGTTTGATACAATTCTTTGGAACCAAAAGCCTGGTGGGGATGTTAAGACACTTTTATCATTCAGTAATAGCTCTTTCAAGGCAAGATCTAAAGACAGGGTAAGTCTGTTTGTGAACTGTCAAACCATTTTTTGTTGTCTTGGGGATGTATATGTATATATGTGTTTTAGCACAGGTTTAAAGAATGAATATGAATTTTCAAACAAGATTAATTTGTGATTCAATTCCAGTTCTATTTACAGGTAGTGTTCCTGGGGTGTTGCATAAATTTTCTGATCCTCTGTTTCTTTATTTCTAAAAATTGAGTTCAAATAGTATTAAATTGTCATAATGATGAAATGAGATTCTTTTGGTAAAGAGCCTGTCAATATTCCCAGTACATATTAGAAGCATTAGAAAGCAGAGAAAAAAAAAATTAAATGAGAAAGGAAGGGGAGAGAGAGGAAGGAGGGGGAAAGAGGAAGGACACAAGAGAGGAAGGAAGGGAAGGGGGGAAGGAGTGAGGAAGGAAGGAAGACAGGCAGGGTTGTGCTGGTAGATGTTTAACAATTCAGGAACTGGTTCTGTGATAATAAATAAACACACAAAACCCAGAAGGGTAGTGTTTGCCATTGTCCATGGTGTAAATATTCACATTATGGCCAATTTCATGCCTTCCATGAGAGATTCGCACAGCTCATAACATTTCTGAAAATCCAATAATCAATTCTTACAAGCTGGTACAGGGGCGCAGTGCCTATATGCTATTCAAGAAGAAGTATAAAAGGCCAGAGTTAAGGAAAAAAAAAAACACTGGTCAGCCAGCCTTTATGGTGAATTCAAAATATCATTTCAATACCTTTTCAAAAAAGATAGTGCACTTGAAACTGTCATACGAGGTGGGCTTTCAAAACCTTTATTTTTTGTGCTCCCTGAGTCTGGTATTTGGGGGTTCTAGGATTTACATGTAAAAGTTAAAGATGAGCCTAAACTCACAAGCAGGGCCACTTTGCAGGCTCTAACTTACAGTTTGCCTGGCCTCCTTATAAAGAACCCTCTGAGCTGCTAAAGTGAATTGCACCATTAGGCACATGTTGAGTTCTCAAAGCAGTTTCTCCAGGGTAAAATGCAAAGATACTCTTAACAGGGAACTGCATTTTGACCATTATCATTCATTAATACCTCAGGGTTTGATTTGCTTATTTCACAACCAATTCTTTAGCATGAATCCAAGGGTAAGAGGCAGAGGGCAGGTAAGTTTTAGGATGGGGTCTGGGGAGTCAAAATCACCATAGATCTTAGGTCGCTGGAAGGAGGTTGGCCTGTGGTGGGTCCCGAGCCACAAGGAAGTGATGAGAGGACCTAGGTCCACAAGGGCCAATTTGAGAACCGGTCCTACATGAAAATAGCGAGTTTTTGTTTTCACGTTATTTTTAATTAGAAAGAAAGAAACCTGTATCCTTATACTTGAGTAATATTGGACAAATGGCTTACTCATTCTGATTCCATTAACATCAGTAAATTCTTGTAAGTGTCCAATGAAGTAAAAAAGCATCTGGAATGAGGCAAGGTGTTAGCTTGATGACCCTCTGCTTGTTTTCTTTAGTTTCTTTCTCCTTTACAAATTTTCTCCGTAGGGAGAAAATGGAAAGACATGAGAGTTTTCTTGATAAAGACAGCAAGACAAGCAAATTCCAAATGAGTGTGTGTGTCTGTGTGTGTGAGGGAGAGAGAGTTAAAATATGGACATCTGACTTCAGCTCACTAGGTTAGCTTTTCTAACAACCATATTTTCTTTTTTTTTAAATTCCTTAGAAGGTACCAACCAGGTTAGGTTAGGAAACCATTGATGCCCCCCTCCTTTCAGAGCATATTTCAGATGCTGCCTCTCTACCGGGGCTTTGTTTACTTCTCCCAGCAGAAACCAGCCCTCACCCTGACACCCCCCGTTTTCAGCTTCCTTTCCTTCTACTCTAAGCCCAATTCCTGTGCTGCCTTGCAACACAGTCATCTTGTTGGGCCTGGATTTGTGAGTTTAATCTTTTGTTCAGAGGAGCACAGGCCTCCCTCACATTACTTTGAGTTATCAAACGTTATTGTAAGGAAATGCCAGACCATGAGAAAAACAGGGATCTCAACCAGGTCTCATGGAAACAGGAGCACCTGCGCAATCCGGCCTCCAGGAAAAACAGAGTTGGTCATACGTCTAGGTCTCAGGGAGATGGAAACACCTTCAGGAACAGGAGGGTCACCTGGATCCTTCACTAAGACTCAGTGGGCATTTCCACACCCTGCCTGGCAGGCGCCTGCGCCTCTCCTGCAATGGGGTTGCCTGGGCTCTCTTCACCGTCACTCTGCCATTATCCCTGTCCCTGCTTTTCCCTCCCTGCTGTCTGCTCATCTCCAGGAGGGAATCTGATGGTCAAGGGGTCACAGTTATGCTACTGGCCAGCCCTTCCCTGTCACCCACAGCCAGCTGGCCACTTGATGGTCTTTGAGTTAGATGTCCACTCCAAGTAAATCAACACTGGCCAAGGTGCTGAGTTCACACCTGGCACTAGCAAAGTTTCCTAGGTGAGTGGCTTATGTTTGTTCGAGAATTCCAACACTGTGGCTGGCATGGCAGCATCTAAAACAAGGACTCCCCAGAGAACTATCTTATCTCCATACTGGTCTCTAAATTTCTTTTACGAGATAAGCAGACTGTCTCTTGTATGTCTCTGCATCCCCAAAAGAAACTAATAGTTACTGCAGTAATGATTTAAAATCCAAATTGACTGATTTTTTCACTAGATTTGTCTTAGCTTCTCGTTAATTCTGAGTCTGATTTGAAAAGAGTATATCTGTGCCTGTGACATGTGTATGTATCCATGTACTACAGACAGAATGACATACCTTAGAAAGGCATTACAATCCTTTATAGAAAATAAAATAGCATGCAAAGAGTCTGGTATAGTTTAAAAATAAATTTTAATAAGATGCCTCAGGACTTCTCATCTGGAGAGAACTTTAAGTAGACATATCACATCTTCCTTCATTTATTATTTTTCTTACACAGTTGTGGACTATATTCATGGCTACGACCCAGTTTCCATACTTAGATATTCAGTTGAAGCCCATTTATTTTACAAGTACAACATGTAGATGCTCAGTGTTCAATCTTTACCTTCTCAGCCTACTCCTCGAAGGGTTACATTGAATGGGGTCAGATTATCGGAAGACACCCATTCTGATGAGGAAAGATTGTTATCTCGAGTCTTACTGGCTGGAGATCTCAGCTCTTCCTGATCATACCTCTCCAGTGGGATAAGTGGGAAAAGACACCAAGAACAACACTTGCTCTGATTTTTGTTGTTCTTATCATATTGCATCATAACACTGATTTGTATGTCTTCAATCATACCAATGGGCTTCCCTGGTAGTTCAGCTGGTAAAGAATCTGCCTGCAGTGCAAGAGACCCCAGTCCGATTCCTGGCTTGGGAAGCTCCCCTGGAGAAGGGATAGGCTACCTACTCCAGTATTTTTGGGCTTCCCTGGTAGCTCACACCATAAGGAATCCACCTGCAATGTGGGAGAAAAGGAAAGATGTATCCATCTGAAGAAGAAAAGGAAAGATATACCCACTGAATGCAGAGTTCCAAAGAATAGCAAGGAGAGAAAAGAAAGCCTTCGTAAGTGATCAATGAAAAGAAATAGAGGAAAGCAATTGAATGGGAAAGACTAGAGATCTCTTCAAGAAAATTAAAGCTACAAAGGGAACATTTCATGCAAAGATGGGCACAATAAAGGACAGAAATGATATGGACCTAACAGAAGCAGAAGATATTAAGAAAAAGTGGCAAGAATACACAGAAGAACTATACAAAAAAAGATCTTCATGACCTAGATAACCATGATGGTGTGATCACTCACCTAGAGCCAGACATCCTGGAGTCCAAAATCAAGTGGGCCTTAGGAAGTTTCACTATGAACAAAGCCAGTAGAGGTGATGGAATTCCAGTTGAGCTATTTCAAATTCTAAAAGATGATGCTGTGAAAGTGCTGCACTCAATATGCCAGCAAATGTGGAAAACTCAGCAGTGGCCACAGGACTGGAAAAGGTCAGTTTTCATTCCAATCACAAAGAAAGACAATGCCAAAGAATGCTCAAACTACTGCACAATTACACTCATCTCACACCCTAGCAAAGTAATGCTCAAAATTCTCCAAGTCAGGCTTCAACAGTATGTGAACCATGAACTTCCCAATGTTCAAGCAGGATTTAGAAAAGGCAAAGGAACCAGAGAGCAAATTGCCAACATCTGCTGGATCACCAAAAAAGCAAGTTCCAGAAAAACATCTACTTTTGCTTCATTGACTATGTTAAAGCCTTTGACTGTGCGGGTCACAACAAACTGGAAAATTCTTAAACAGATGGGAATACCAGACCTCCTTACCTGACTCCTGAGAAATCTGTATGCAGGTCAAGAGACAACAGTTAGAACTTGACATGGAACAATAGACTGGTTCCAAATTGGGAAAGGAATACGTCAAGGCTGTATACTGTCACTCTGCTTATTTAACTTATATGCAGAGTACATCATGCGAAATGCTGGGCTGGATGAAGCACAAGCTGGAATCAAGATTGCCGGGAGAAATACCAATAACCTAAGATATGCAGATGACACCACCCTTATGGCAGTAAGTGAAGAGGAACTAAAGAGCCTCTTGCTGAAAGTGAAAGATGAGAGTGATGAGAGTGAAAAAGCTGGCTTAAAAATCAACATTCAAAAAACTAAGATCATGTCATCTGGCCCCATCACTTCATGGCAAATAGATGGGGAAACAATGAAAACAGTGACAGACTTTATTTTCTTCGGCTCCAAAATCACAGCAGATGGTGACTGCAGCCATGAAATTAAAAGATGTTTGCTCCTTGGAAGAAAACCTATGACCAATGTAGACAGCATATTAAAAAGCAGAGACATTACTTTGCCAACAAAGGTCCATCTAGTCAAAGCTATGTTTTTTCCATTCATCATGTATGGATATGAAGTTGGACCATAAAGAAAGTTGAGCACTGAAAACCTGATGCTTTTGAACTGTGGTGTTGGAGAAGACTCTTGAGAGTCCCTTGGACTGCAAGGAGATCAAAACAGGAAATTCAGGAAATCAAATTCAGGAAATCAGTCCTGAATATTCATTGGTAGGACTGATGTTGAAGCTGAAGCTACAATACTTTGGCCACCTGATGTGAAGAACTGACTCATTGGAAAAGACCCTAATTCTGGGACAGATTGAAGGCAGGAGGAGAAGGGGATGACAGAAGATGAGATGGTTGGATGGCATCACAGACTCGATGGACATGAGTTTGAGCAAGCTCTGGGAGTTGGTGATGGACAGGGAAGCCTGGCGTGCTGCAGTCCATGGGGTCACAAAGAGTCGGACATGACTGAGCAATTGAACTGAACTGAATCATACTAATCTCCATTCATCTTAATACCCCTGTCAAAATGCTGACTGTCCCAGGCTTCCCTGATGACTCAGGGGTAAAGCATCCACCTTCCAATGCGGCAGACACGGGTTTGATCCCTAGTCCTGAAGATCTCACATGCCACAGAGCAACTAAGCTCGTGAGCCACAACGGTTGAGCCTGTGCTCTCGAGCCCGTGAGACCCAACCACTAAGCCCATGAGCCCGAACCGCTGAAGTCCATGTGTCCTAGGGACCATGCTCCACACCAAGAGAAGCCACTTCAGTGAGAAACCTGAGCACTACATCTAGAGAGCAGCTCCCATTCATTGCACCTAGAGACTGCCTGGGCCCAGCAGTGAAGACCCAGCTCAGCCACAAATAACTAAATAAGTAAATTAAAAATTTTAAAAATGCTGCTGTATAACAGGATTTGGTAAATCTTTTCTAAATAAATCTTCAAATACACAAATGTACTAACCAGTGAATGAAAGTTCTTTCTCACCATGATTTTTATTGTTAATTTTGCCCAACACCTTCTTAATTTGATGGACTTAAATCTTATTCCTTTCTTCACCTTCATCTATTTATACTATGTAGGGTTGCCAGGTATAACCAACACAGACAGAGGATTATTAATTCCAGTTAAAGTGGAATTTCATATGAACAACTTTTAATGCAGAGTTAAGTATGTCCCCTGTGAATTTGTTGTTTATCTGTATATTTAACTGAGAGTGCCATGTTTTAACTGGCAATCCTAATACATGCCCCAATCATTTAAGTCTATTTTTAGGCTACAGGTCTTCCCATCCCTGTCCCATCTCTGATCACCCCTATCCCATGCACCCCTGGCCCTTGCAACATGGATCACACTGGTGGGCTGGAATGTCAGCCAGAATGGCTCTTGTTTTAATGAAAGGAGAAGCAGGGCTTCTGCCCCTGCCTAGAAGTGAGCAGTCTCCAAACACTTCCTAAAGAAAACAGGGACTGCCAGGAGAAGCCAGCCGTCCCTCTGGAACACTTGCCTCTTTTGTCTAAAACAAAGAAAAGAGCTATTCAGAAACCAAATTGATTAAAACTGAGGGAAATTGCCAGACCATTGATAACTGCAGCAAAAGGGCAGTGGTCAGTCCAAAGGATCGCCACTTCAGAGGGAGTTGTGCGCCAACAGCCAATCAAGCGCATTAGCAAGAAGCAACCTTTTAGTGACCCGCAGTTCCCCCCTTAGGGAGCATTTCACACAAGCCTTTAAAGCCAGGCCAAAGCATTTTCCGCACCATATTTACCTTCAATTCCCCAACCTAGGGGAACTGAAAATCATTCAGTCTCTAAATGTCTTTCACATGCTTAAGAGATGAATGAGACTGGGGTCCACCAGCACGACTCTCTCCATTCACCAGCCTTTGAAATATGGCCAGTGGGCAAGACCTAGTGCTCCGCACGCCCCGGTGGGACTCAGGTTACCCACCTTCCTGCAGCCCCAGCAGACAGCTCGCAAATGCTACTTCTGTGCAACCCCATGAAAACCTGAGCACTTGTCTGGTTTGTGTTTTTTGCTCCTACATCCTCTCACATGGAGTTTTGACAAAGATAAATCTCTCCCTGGTTTTAAAAGGAATCTGTATTTATAAATTCGGTGAAAGAATTTTGACCTGGGACCTGGGAGACTGGGAGTGGTCCTGGCTCAGCCACAGACGTGCTGAATGGTTTCTGGAAAATTGGAGAATATTTGTAGACTGCAACTTTCTCATTGAGAAAATAATAAAGTTGGATGTGGTCCACAGGTCAAAACTATGCTAATGGCTGCAATACCTAGAAACATGAAAGAAAAAGTACTATATAGGCATAAAACTTAATATATATATATAAACATAATTTTAAATACCTGGCTTAAAATAATGCTTGCTAAATATTTTCTTCTTTGAAATTTCCATATGTATGCTACATATATATACATATATATTTATATAACTATAAATATGTGAGTGAAGTGAAGTCGCTCAGTTGTGTCCAACTCTTTGTGACCCTATGGACTGTAGCCTACCAGGTTCCTCCCTCCATGGGATTCTCCAGGCAAGAGTACTGGAGTGGGTTGCCATTTCCTTCTCCAAACTATAAATATATGTGCATATAAAATATACATATATTTATATGTGCAATTTATGAGTGTGTATATTTAAATATGTGTATACATATATACGTGCATATACATGGTTACATATATGCATTATATTTATATTTATATATATATATATATTTAAAATCGCAATTCCAAAGGGGTCCAGAATATGTACAGATAACATTTATGTGTCTGGGATCAGCAAGCTGTATTGTAAATAAGCTCTCTGGGTGATTCTGCAGATTAGACAGGTCTAGAAATCACTAGAGAAAACGGTTGTCAGTCTTGTCCTGGTTAGCATTTCATTTCATGGTAGGAATGTTGAGTGTTGTTTCTTGCTACCTATGCTCAGGAGCCTAGAGGCTGGATATGGCAGGGAATGAGTGAATCAGGGTCTCTGAGGATGTCTAAACAGTCAGAGAGGTCCACACTAAGAAGGGAAGAGGAGGTGCCCTTTGTCCCCCAGCCAAGAAATCCACCCCACTTGGAAGCTAGGAAGGAACTTCCTTAGAGTAGAAGGAAGAGTGAATACTCCAGCTGCCTCTGGGGACAGGCTGAGGTCAGTTCAGTGCCTTCTATCAGCCCTGCCCTGACCTGTGGCGCAGGAGGCTTTTTTTGAAGGACTGCCTTACGATTTGAATTAGGCCATTAAGGCCGGTTCTGCATATGGAGTCAGTGTTCTGATTACAGATCTCCCACCATTTTAGGACCCACACCTCCATTCTTTATGAGCATGGACCCGTTGAGGGTGGGGGTTAAGTTGCTGCCAGTCTCTGAATTCTGGGTCGTAAAAGAGTCAGATATAATCAAGTGACTAAATCACCACATTCTTTTCATATCTTGAAATGAATTCACTGGTGATAGTGAAGACAAGTTTCTTTTGTGGTTTTTTGAAGATTAGATAAACAGATAGATAGATGATAGACCCAAAAGTCTTTATCACAGCTCTTCTCCTAGGGAAGGAACAGGACAGGAGGTATGGGTGGAAATTAAAAATTTGATTCACCCAAGCTACTGGAAAACTTTCCCAAAAAATTAGATTTTTCCTACTTATGGGGGAATGCTCCATCCCCACTGCCACTGTCCAGGGGCCCCAATCTCCGGCCAAAGCACCATTTCCTACTGCATCGACTCAAGTCTTTGCTCTCAGCTCCATCTGTGCATTTTTCACATTGCTGCCAGTAAACTATATCTCACATCTGCTCACGTCACTCCCCTTCGTGAAGGCATTCGGTGACTTCCCACTGTCTACACTCTAGGCTCATCACAACCAAGCTATGATTTTGTTGTTCATTTTATCTACAGGTACTTCTTTTTAAAATTCTATGATCCATTGGACTGCTCACCATTTGCTGCTGCTTTTAAACCATATTCTGCCTTTTCACCGCTTAATGTTGTGTCATTGGCTATTTCTCCTCAATCTGAATTCACTTCTTGCTACTCATAACTGGTGAACTCCTATATATCCCTCAAGACCCAATCAAAGTTAAAATTTAATTGGATTACAACTCCGATCCTAGAACAACGCAGGAGGAATTGTATTAATAATACCTATCAGTATTAACTGGGCTAATGAAATAGAGAACAGGTATGAACAGCCTTCCAGGAAAGAGAATTTCATAGACCGATACTGTCGATTTGCTTTAATGTTTAAAAGTCACTGATTCTATTAATAGCTAATCAGGGAGACAGAACAGTGATTGGACTACAGTATCTAATATCTCACTGCATGCAAATCCCAGCTTTGCCAGCTCCTACCTATGTGAGTGGAAATTAGTCCTGTCTAAAGAGAAACGCTGGGCTTAAAGAAGCACAAGCTGGAATCAAGATTTCTGGGAGAAATAACCTCAGATATGCAGATGACACCACCCTTATGGCAGAAAGTGAAGAGGAACTAAAAAGCCTCTTGATGAAAGTGAAAGAGGAGAGTGAAAAAGTTGGCTTAAAGCTCAACATTCAGAAAACTAAGATCATGGCATCTGGTCCTATCACTTCATGGGAAATAGATGGGGAAACAGTGGAAACAGGTGTCAGACTTTATTTTGGGGGGCTCCAAAATCACTGCAGATGGTGACTGCAGCCATGAAATTAAAGGACGCCTACTCCTTGGAAGGAAAATTATGACCAACCTAGATATCATATTAAAAAGCAGAGACATTACTTTGCCAATAAAGTTCTGTCTAGTCAAGGCTATGGTTTTTCCAGTGGTCATGTATGGATGTGAGAGTTGGACTATAAAGAAAGCTGAGCACCGAAGAATTGCTGCTTTTGAAGTGTGGTGTTGGAGAAGACTCTTGAGAGTCCCTTGGACTGCAAGGAAATCCAACCATTCCATTCTAAAGGAGATCAGTCCCGGGTGTTCATTGAAAGGACTGATGCTGAAGCTGAACCTCTAATACTTTGGCCACCTCATGCAAAGAGTTGGCTCATTGGAAAAGACCTTGATGCTGGGAGGGATTGGGGGCAGGAGGAGAAGGGGATGACAGAGGATGAGATGGCTGGGTGGCATCACTGACTCGATGGACATGAGTTTGAGTAAACTCCGGGAGTTGGTGATGGACAGGGAGGCCTGGCGTGCTGCGATTCATGGGGTCACAAAGAGTCGGACATGACTGAGCGACTGAACTAACTAACTAAAGGGAACTCAAAAGGACACCACTGTCCAATGGGGAACCCACACCAATAGGAACAATGGTCACTGAGAATTTACCATGTTCCAGAAGTAAGTGGTTATGCTATGTACCTTATCTATCTGAAACAGTCCAATGAGGTGGACACAGTTATTAGCCCTATTTTTAGGAGGAAAAAAATCTGTGATGCAGAAAGGTTATATAAGTCCTCCAGTGTCACACAGTCCCAAATGACAAATAGAGTCTATGCACATTGTCACAGTCATTGTCTCATTGGTCATTAAGAAGAATTCTTGGACATGATATATTAGAAATATTTGTCCTTTCAAATGTTGGTTGCTCATATACACATAGACCAAAAATTTGTGTTGTTATATCATAAATTTGAACAGCATCTCAGTGATGTGACACTTGCAGGCACTAAAACTGATTCTGCGTCCATAGCATATATTACCCTTGAAATGTATTTCAGCTTCATTGTACTGTACAGCCAAAGAGCCTTATGTCATGAGTAATGCCCAGAATGACTTTCAGTGGTCAGTAAAATGCATTATATGCTGACAGTCGAAGAAGAAAAAACAGACGTACAGTTTGACTGAAATAACTTCATGCCATATCAAAGAAAACTGAAGTACAATATAGTTGAATAAAATCCTACCAATAGGGATGCATGTTTATTTTCATGGTGAAGCTGAAACTTGAATTTTGAACTCCTGACTCACAATCTAGAAAAGGGTCCAGCTGCCCAAAGTCTTAGCAAAAAATCACAGTGACCTTTTCAGCTCATTAATTATGCATTTGGCCTAGCAAAATTAGCACAACTTGTGTTTATTTGAGGTCTCCGTTTTTCATAAAGATAAGCTTGTTGTCCTCTCATTTACATACCTCATCTCTCCATCTTGAGAAAGAGGAAGCAAAAACTTGGCAATTCTCCTGCCTGTATTGGCTCATCTCTTCCCACAGTCATTCCAGGACAGTTACATGTAGGTCTGTCCAGAGCAGAGGAATGCAATAACATTTAAGAATACTCATAACACTGTAATTTCCTGTTCAATTTCCAGCCATCTTTGTTAGACTTTGGGCCCATGAAGTCACCATGATTACTATATTCAGCATCCCCAGATGTCCAACAAAAGTTTTGTTAAATGGAAGATGGTCAATAGATTTTTGATGAGGAGTGAAAGGAAAAGGAGATCATACTTAAGAATGGCCATCTATTGCCCAGACTAATCATGTGAATTAGATTTCTCCTCCTCAACTACTCCTGGAGAAGTTTATTTACATCAACCTCAGTCTCTAACTTTAGTTTATGTTACTCAAATAGCTCTTCCTACAGCATATAAACTTCTTGATGGCACATACTTTGTTCCTTTTTTTGCAACCCACTCCAGTATTCTTGCCTGGAGAATCCCATGGACAGAGGAGCCTGGCAGTCTATAGTCCATGGGGTTGCAAGAGTAGGACACGACTTAGCGACTAAACATGCTCCCACCAATAATCCTAGCTTAATGCCTGTTCTAGGTGCTCCTGACATGTTTATTGAATAGACTGTGTGTGTGCTCAGTCATCCTGTTGTGTCTGACTCTTTGCAACTCCATGGACTGTAGCTCTCCAGGCTCCTCTGTCCATGGGATTTTTCAGGCAAGAATACTGGAGTGGGTTGCCATGTCCTCCTCCAGGGGATCTTCCTGACCCAGGGATTGTACCCACGTGTCCTGCATTGGCAGGCGGATTCTTTACCGCTGCACCACGTGGGAAGCCCCTTATTGAACAGAACTAATCTGTAATCAAAAGGTTAACCAGAATGACCTGTCAAGAACACTTTCAATTCTAGTAATCCATAATTTTGGAGTGCTACAAGGATATCTTCTAAAATGTCCTCATTTATTTCTGTTTCCTTTTACTAAGCCATCTGTGATTCAGATAGTCAGTGGTGAGGGAATGCCCAAGGAATACTCATGTATTTTCATCTATACCATTCCTTAGAATACCAACCTTGGAAATACATACTTCCTTTGCTAATGCATTCTAAGACAGGATGTACTATACCCAGATGCCAGTTAAGGGATTTTAAACAATGCTGCAACATTGTCAATTTTATATTTATTTTCTTTTGTTTCTTTTAGTTTATTTTTACTTTATTTTATTCCTAAGAAGAGTAAACATAGCAATTTCTGAATCCAATCAAATATATCTCAAGTTTTACTAACTGGAGCCAAACTATGTCCTTATATCAGAGGGAACAAAAAGGGTCCTTATAGTCTTCAGAGAGCATCTAACGCAAACCACACTTCTTATAGATTATCCCAGGATAATGTCAACTACAAATTGGCACTTGACAAGAGCTCCAACCAGTCAATCCTCAAGGAAATCAGTCCTGAATATTCATTGGTAGGACTGATGCTGAAGCTGAAACTCCCAATACTTTGGCCACCTGATGTGAAAAACTGACTCACTGGAAAAGACTCTGATGCTGGAAAGATTGAAGGTGGGAGAAGGGGACAACAGAGGGTGAGATGGTTGGATAGCATCACTGACTCAATGGACATGAGTTTGAGCAAACTCTGGGAGTTGGTGATGGACAGGGAAGCCTGGCTTGCTGCAGTCCATGGGGTCGCAAAGAGTCAGACACAACTGAGCGACTGAACTGAACTGAAGAGCATCATTTGCCATCTGCCTCTGCAGAGACTGAACCCTGCGCTGCTGCAGCTGCTGATCTTCAACACCCTCTGAGGGAATTCAGGGTGGAGGGAGGCACTCTGTGCTCCAGGGATCTGGTGGGACAGCTCTTTAGATGGCTGGGTATTTTCAGGAACTGATTTCATAATCCTAATCCTTCCATCTCCTCATATCTAGAGAAAAGCACTAAATCCCTTCATGATGACATCAGATCCTCCTGAGTAGCAGAAAATCTCTTGTAAAGTAAGCACTTGATGGTATTGAACTCCCCCTTCACAGAAATTTTATACATTGACCTTCCCCGATTGCTGCTTTAGAACAGTCTCTCGGAGCTATCTGAGGGCTGCAGTCCTCATTTTGCCCCAAATAAAACTCAACTCACAACTCTCAAGCTGTGCATCTTTTTTTAGTTGACAATAACATGAGGCTAGAGTTCATGATCTAAGATTTTCTGATGTATGGGAAAGTCAGAAAGCACTGGGTCTTTACAGTAAACTGCTAGAAGGAGTCAGGGTGCCCAGAAAACTGAATTCCTGCCAGAGTAAAACATTCTGTGTTATTTACAAGTGGGAGTTGTCAGGTCAGCTAAATCAATTATTCACCATTTGTTCAATTTGGCTTTGTATAAATCTTCATTTTCTCACATAGCAAATTCCCAATTTATCGTGAAGCCATGCAGTCAGTAACGAGCATAGAATGTCAAACATTAAACTGAGGACAGTTGCAAAATTTACAAGTCCTGCCTCCTCAGCTGGCTTCATTTCTCTGCATCTTCCCCTTGCCCAACAACCGTCATGTTATCTGATTTTAAAATGTAAGTCATAAACAGAAGCACTATCTCATCACCCAATGAGCAAGAGTTGTACAATATCTTTGTTTATGATTGAAACCCACAATTCCAGCTGATACCCCACTTGGGAGGCGGGTAAAGGTTTCAGGAACACAAATGATAACCTTAGTAATAGCTCTTAACAAGAACTATTTCTGTTTTGCTACTTTCTGGAAACAAAGCACTTAACATATTTCATTTAACCCTGACAACATCCTATGAAGATATAATTTATACCAGTTTACAGTTGAAGAAGCTGAGATTTGAGATGTTAACAAGCTTGTCTAAGGTCACAAGATTAGTATAAGCAGAGTCAGGATTCTAGCAAACCAGAGGTATTTAGTAAATGGTACTTTTGATCCCATCCTTCCCTTCTCTTGATTTTCCTTCTTGAGCATGAGACATTTTATCTCTCTGGTCACCACTGCTGAATGTTCTAATTTTAGACACTTCCCTATTCCAAAGCCCCTTTTGGGATGATCTTTTATTAACAACATGGTCCATTTATAAGAATATTTCTAAACTCGGCCTTTGGAATGATCTTTTATCAATCAACTATAGGAAATTCTCTGCATGGAGCCCTGAGGAAGAAAATAAGACCTAAGAGAAAGTACCTGCATAATTAGGACAAGCCACTCCTACTCCCTTATTAGGCAAAAAGAAGGAGCAAAAATGATTTAAAAGTTCATGGGAAATTCAGGCCCAGAGACCCAATTCCAGACCACATGAATTATTTTATAGCCTGAACCTTTAACTGAGTCACTTGAATCAATGGCATTTGCTGAAGAGCTCTGCTGATGTAGTGGGCACAGGGTTGGCCCAGAGGACTCGGGTCTCTGAAGTCAGGTCAGTGACTTTGGCTGGAGATGGGCATCTCTCACAGTGAATTGCAACAATAGTGGTGGTCAGTCCAACAGATACAGCTTTTGTGTCTCATATTTGCTATATAAAGAAGCATCTCTTCTTACCCACTTCTGGCTTTAAAAGGCGGCTTGATAGAGAAATGTTTTTAATTTTCAATTTTTTTAAACACCAAAAACATTTTGTATTGGGCTAGAGCCCATTAACAATGTTGTGGTAGTTTCAGGTGGACAGTCAAGGGACTCGGCCATACATATACATGTAACCATTCTTCCCTAAACCTCCTCCCACCCAGGCTGGCACATAACATCGAGCAAATTTCCATGTACTATACAGTAGGTCTTTGTTGGTTATCCATTTTAAATATAGCATGTGTGCATGACCTTCCCAAAGTGCTTAACTATCCCTTCCCCCTGGCAGCCATAAGTATGTTTTCAAAGTCTGTGAGTCTCTTTCTGTTTTGTGAGTTCATTTGTATAGTTTCTTTTTAGAGTCCACATATAAGGGATGTCATATGATATTTCTCCTTCTCTGTCTGACTTACTTCAGTATGACACCCTCTAGGGCCATCCATGTTGCTGCAAATGGCATTGGAGAACTGTTTTTAAGAGCCAAAGTTCCTGGGTTCAAATTGTGGCTCCTCTGTCTACTAATCATATGGCTTTGTGAAAATCACATAGCTTTTGTAAGGCTCCATTTTCCTATCTCTGAAATACTGACAAACTTCCATAAATACAAATGAAGCAGTGAGTCAGAGTAAAATTTTTTCAGCTTCCTTAATGGCAAGAATCATTGCTGGCCTATTACTGTATCTTTAGACTTCTGGTGAACAACTGCATTTATGAAATGCATTTAGGAAACTGGTTCATAATTAGGGGAGCTTCCACATTGGGGTCTTGGAGAGCTTCATTGATTGCATATTGTAGCTGCATATCAATATCAAGTTATCTGCTTTAGTGGTATCCAAATTAGGTTCCACTGGGCACTAGATTGCCACAATGGAGATTCAAAAATCTCTAGGGGGAATAAGGAACATGAGTGCCAATAAGTAGATGAATTTCTTACCCTCTATCCCTTCTTTAGGCAAAGCATCTATGGCTATTTGGCCTCTGCTCTAGTTCCTGACACGGGCTTTCCTGGTGGCTCAGAGGTTAAAGCGTCTGCCTGCGTCTGCCTGCAGTGCAGGAGACCTGGGTTTGATCCCTGGGTCGGGAAGATCCCCTGGAGAAGGAAACGGCCACCCACTCCAATATTCTTGCCTGGAGAATCCCATGGACAGAGGAGCCTGGTGGGCTAGAGTCCATGGGTTCTCAAAAAGTCTGACACGACTGAGCGACTTCACTTTCACTTTCACTTTCTAGTTCCTGACACAGGGCTCCTCAAACCCTTGTAAGTTCCTAAATGATGATGGGAGTGATAAATTCTTAGGCAGAGCCCCTCAATCTTCTGAAGTTTCATGGGTTATGGGGGCTTATTTTATTCTAATGAGGAGACTTTTGGCAGGCTCCTGGATGGCTTCAGATCAGAGGTTGGTCACCAGAAAGATTAAGCCATGATTGGAAGCTTGGAACTCTTAGCTCCACTTACCCACCCCCAACCTCTGAGGAGGGGAGAGGGGTCAGAGATTATGTTAACAGTCAATCATGCTTATATAATGATGCTTCCATTAAAAATCCCTAAACTACACACTTCAGGGGACTTCCCCCTGTGGCTCAGTGGTAAAGAATCTGCCTGCAATGCAGGAGATGTGGGTTTGATCCCTGGGTCAGGAAGATCCCCTGGAGGAGGACACGGCAACCTACTCCAGTATTCTTGTCTGGAGAATCCCATGCAAAGAGGAGCCTGAAGGGCTATAGTTCATGGTCCATAAACAGCTGGACAACGACTGAAGTGACCGAGCATGCACACACGCATAGACTTCAGAGAGCATCTGAAATGGTGAACACATCCATGTCCAGGAAGGGAGTGTACCCCAGCTCTACAGGGACAGAAGCTCCTGTGATGGAAACTCTGTGCAGAACTCACCCTCTGTACTCCCGCATCCAGCTACTCACTTGTATCCTTTATAATATCCCTTACAATAAACCAATCCACGTAAAGTGCTTCCCTGAGCTCTCTATTTTAGCAAATTGTCAAACCCAAGAAGGGGCTGGAGACTCTCACTTTATATCCAGTTGTCCAGAAGTACAGGTGACAACCTAGATTTGTGACTGGTGTCTGAAGCGAGGGCAGTCTTGTGAGACTGAGTTCTTAACTTGTAGGGTCTGTGCTAACTCCAGGTAGATCTTGAGGGAATTGAATTTTATTGTAGGACATCCTGCTGGTGTCCAGAGTTGGGGAACCGGTGGTTGGTGTGAGGGGAAAAAACCCACACATTTTGTGTCAGCAGTATTGTGAGTAGAGAAACAGTTTTCCTTTAAAACCTTTATTATTACCTGTGCCATGTATCGAGATTCTAAGGAAGGTTTTATTTGTTCTGGAGGATCTATTGATAGAAAAAGAGCTAGACTAAGAAAGGCCTAATTCACTCCTAGAGTGAGTTCAGTGGCTTGGCCACAATCGTGTTAAATGGGCTGGGAACACAGAATAGGACTCAGAGCCGCCTCTAAAACTCCTGATTCAGGAGCTGAGTTAATGTTATTGTGTGATTCCGGCTCTCTGTCGTGGTCCAGCAGAGTCTGGTAATACCCATTCAGAGGTTCAGGAGGTCACAGATGGGTCGTGAGGAAATAGCCTGAACGCTTGGTTCCCTGGCTCCACTGGGATGATTTTGAGGTGGTGAACTTAGGGGAACAGCGGAGGAAGAAACACAAAAAGCTTGGCATTTCTCCCTCAGCCCCTGGCTTCCTCCACTGACTCATGTGGGGAACAAAAACACAGGAAAAAATACGGAGTACCTGTGCCTTGTTTAATGATAAAGCGGTCTTTAAGGCAGCCTGGAAAGTAGTGACTAAGTTGGAATCTTGAGACCAAATGGAAGACCAGCTCTTCTTGTAACATTTCTTAAAACCAATCTTTTAATCCAGATTTTTAAATGTTACTTAAGAAAATCTTAATAAAAAATTGATTGGAAAATAGGATGACAGTTCCTCAAGCAATTCAATGTAGAGTTACCATATGATCGAGGGTGGGAGATGTTCAAAAGAACTGAACGCAAGGTCTGAAAAGATATTCATTCACTCGTGTTCATAATGACATTACTCACAATAGCCTAAAGGTAGAAGCAACCCAACTGTCCATCAGTGGAGGAATGAATAAATAAAATGTGGTCTATTTAGGCAATAGGAAGTTATTCAGCCTTAAAAAGGAATGAAATCCTGGCTCATGTTATGGCTAGATAAACCTTGAAGATGTTATGCAAAGTGAAATAAGCCAAACACAAAGAGCAAAAGCCTTATGATTCCACCTATATGAGGTACAGAGAGTAGTCAAATTTAGAGACAGAAAAGACAGTGGTTGCCAGGGGCTAGGAATAAGGAGAACAGATTGCTATGTTTAATGAGTACAGAGCTTCAGTTTGGGAAGATGAAAAGTTTCTAGAAATGGATGGTGGAGATGGTTATACGGGGGGCTTCCCAGGTGGCTCAGGGGTAAAGAACTCATCTGCAATGCAAGAGACAGGGGTTCAACCCCTGCTGCGGCTGCTGCTGCTAAGTCGCTTCAGTCGTGTCCGACTCTGTGCGACCCCATAGATGGCAGCCCACCAGGCTCCCCTGTCCCTGGGATTCTCCAGGCAAGAACACTGGAGTTGGTTGCCATTTCCTTCTCCAATGCATGAAAGTGAAAAGTGAAAGTGAAGTCGCTCAGTCGTGTCCGACTCTTAGCGACTCCATGGACTACAGACCACCAGGCTCCTCCATCCATGGGATTTTCCAGGCAAGAGTACTGGAGTGGGGTGCCATTGCCTTCTCCATCAACCCCTAGGTCTGGAAGATATCTGGAGGAAGAAATAGCAACCCACTCCAGTATTCTTGCCTGGAAAAATCCCATGGACAGAGGAGCCTGGTGGGTTACAGTCCATGGGGTCAGAGTTGGGCACTGACTGAGCACACATGCCAGATGTCAGACAATGTTTACACAACACTGTCAATGTCCTTAATGCCACTGAACTGCACATATCAAAATGGTTAAAATGATAAATTTTATGTTACACATATTTTACCACAATGATAAAAAAAAAAAAAAGATTGAATCTAGGCAGTGTTTTGAGAAGTACACATATGTATAGGGCATTTAACAAAGAAGAAAAATTCTAGGCGTTACACCCATGTGTATCTTTGCCCTTTAACTCTATTCAGACACTTTCCAGTTAGGACTCTTTTACATCTACAGTAAACAGGATGCCCATTGTGGCAGGAACTGGATTTCTGGGGAAGGATCCTGGATTGAATCTTTTTAGGAAAAATCACATAACTCTGATTTATTATTAGTATCTTAATGGTGTGAGCTATTTTAAAGAGATAGCACTTTTCTCAGTGGCCACCTGGAGGGAAGAAGTGGCTCAGACCTCAGGAATGGTCACTTGTAAGCACACCGGAGACATGGCCTCTTCCTGCCCCTTCGTACACAACCGCTCTCACAGCACATTGTTTCGGGCATATCCTTATCTTTTTTTGGAAAGCCTAGAAGAGAAACAAGGGCCTCTTCCTATCGAGGTTGTGGAGAGGGTAAATATGAAATCAGTGTATGCAAAAGTGCTCAGCAAGTGCCTTGCAGACATCAGGCACCCAGGGAATATTCTAGAACTTCAGCTGTAATTGTCCACTATATCCCAGGTATTTTCACACATCGCAAAGTAGCAATTGAGCATCTTACCATGTGCCTGGCTCTTTACAAATCACAGATGGTGAAACAATGAATCCAATAAAGTCTCTGCTTTCATTCTAGAAAGGGAACAGAGACCCTACAGATAAATACATCACCATAAAGATAAATACAAGAAGAAAGATAAAGTTATTGGTGTACATGCAGAACTGAAAGCAATGGATGGAATCAGACCAGATGGGAGATTAGAGAACTTCATCACATAGAGTGTACGATGTACCCTGAACAGTGGGTTCATGCCATGGTTAAGATTAAGGTGTTGGAACACGTTAGCCTTAGGGTAAATGTGTTCTTAAGCAAGCGACTTAACCTTCCTAGGCCTGCATCTGCTCAACTGTATCCAGCTCATAAGAGTGTTGTGAAAATGATTATATCCAATACCTGCTAAGCCCTCAGCAAATCATCTATCATTCTCCTGCTTAAAACCTGTCATGACCTCTCTTTCCTCTTAAAATCCACAACCCCAGGCATGGCCTCCGAGATGCTGCCTGGACGTGGCCCTTGCTGGCCTCTTCACCTTCCACTGTCCAGTCTCCCTCCCAGTCTCCAGATTCTTCTCACCTGATCGTGGCTCTGGTCCCTCACCACGCCAAGGCACTGCCTCCAAACTCACTTCCCTCTCCTGTTCTGGCTCTTGCTCATCCTTTAAATTTCAGCTTAAATATTAGCACTTCCTTGACCAATGGTTCGCTGGATAAAGTTACAGCATCACCACATTTAGCGACCCCGACGCGCACATCTGTTCAAGGTGAAGAGACAATCCATTTGCACTGCTGTTGGCAGACACACTGGTGAAATCTGTGCTACTCACTATCAGATGGAGAAGGGGGAGGAAATCAATGTTTTTAAGGTATCTGTTTGATTTCAGACACTATATATAGTATGTACTTGCTATATATTTTATCTATTAAACTTCCAAAACTCAGTGAAGCAAATGTCATTATTTTTCTTTAAGATACGGAGAAGTATGGATGAAGAAGTGATAGGTAGATTCTAATATTTATGCAAAACCTTTTAGTCTGAATGCTGGGCCTAAGAATAAGCGCTATTATCATTTGCCTTTCATCATTGTTATTAAAGGTGAAGTTGTGTCTGACTCTTTGAGACCCTGTGAATGGAAGCCCACCAGGCTCCTCTGTCCATGGAATTTCCCAGGCAAGAATGCTAGAGTGGGTTGCCATTTCCTCTTGCAGGGGATCTTCCCGACCCAGGGATCAAACCTGCGTCTCCTGCATTTGTAGGTGTGTTCTTTCCAAATGAGCCACCTGGGAAGCCCCAGGTAGATCCTGGTCTCTACCTGGGGCTTCTGGAAGGATAAAACAGCTTTATTCTCTTTATTTGGACTAATCAAAATTATATCAGTATTTAGAAAACAATGTCTGTAAAGAATAGGTATCTCCATACCCCGAAATTATGAAAATCAATTGTTTTACTCACCCTACATATTCCCATGGATTGTGTCTTGAAAGTCAGCCCAGGATTACCAAAAGAACCTGAAGAGAGTGGATTTGATATTACTAATACTATTAACTAACATCGGGTATCAGAAAGTACTTAGTAAAGAGCATATGCTCAATAAATATAGCACATGCCAAGAGTCAGGTATTTTCACCTGCCTAATTCCTTAATTTTATAACTTAATTCTGTAAGTTCTACTACTCAGTTCCTACCATATATCAGGCAATGTGCATAATGGGGTTAAAAACAACAACCACCACTATGGGCTCAAGCTTAGAGTCTACTGCAGGGCTACATACAAGCATGGCTCAAAGACATTGTGGGTTCAGCTCCAGACCGCCGTGATAAAATAAATACCACAACAAAGCAAGTTGCATAATTTTTGGGGTTTCCCAGGCATATAAAAGTTACGTTTACACTATACTGTAGTTCACTGAGTATGCAATAGCATTATGTCTAGAAAAAAAAAAAAAGTACATATGTTAATTAAAACCACTTTATTGCTAAAAAATTACCAACCATCATCTGAGCTTCTAGCAAGTCTTAATCTTTTTGCATTAGTAATATCAAAGATCACTGATCACAGATCACTGTAAGAAATATAATACAACAAAATAGTTTGAAATATCGTGAGAATTACTGAAATACGACACAGAGACACGAAGGGAGAAAATGCCATTGGAAAAATGGGTGACAGATTTGCTCCATGCAGGATTGCCACAAACCGTCCATTTGTAAACATACAGTATCTGCAAAGTGCCACAAAGTGATGCACAATAAAACAAGGTGTGCCTGTAATGAAATAATAAAATTATAACTAATTATTAGTGAAACCATTGTTATGAAAGAAACAACAGAAAGCCAGGACAGAAAATAATGGGGAAGGAACTGCTTTATGATAAGCAGCAGAAATGGCATTTCTGAGGACGTGACAATTAAACTGAGACCTCAGCGATAAGAAGGAGGCAAACATGCATGCTCTCCGCGAGGAGAACAATCCAGACAGAAAAAAGAACACGTATAAAACCTACAAGGCCGGGAAGAGAGTGGTGGAGTGTTTTGGGACATTAACAATATTTGCATGGCTGAAGTGCAAGAAACAAGCCATGCACGTGTGTAAGACACACGTGCAGAAGTAAACAGGCTTCAGATCACAGAGGGACTTAATTCCATAATTAGGAGGTTATTACAATCACAACAGGAAGCTTCTGAATGCTCTTCAGCAGCAGAGTGAAAGGATATAGATTTAAAAACAATTGCTCAAAGCTGCTGCAGAGAGACTGTATTAGGCTGGTTTCACTAAGTATAGGAGACTAGGAGGAATTTGTGTTGGTGGTGGTTTCTTATTTGTTTTGCGGTGACTTATCACTCAGCCTCCAGCAGGAAATAATACTTTTAAACAAGGAATTTGGGGATTTAATACAGAGTTAAGATGAAGGTAGGGCACAGGGAAGTCAGAAAGGCCAGAGCAGTCTTGGGGACAAGGGCTAGTACAAAGCCATCACTACACCAGCCAGGAAGACACAAATGGAAGGAGGGGTAACGAGAACATAGGACAGAAGGCTGCCTCCTGACAGGAAATGAGACTTTCCACTGAGAATCCCTGCAAATCCATGGCCCTCCTGAAAGGAGGGAGCGCATGGAACACACACCCCAACTTCACTCTTCTCCCTCCTTTCAACTCCCCACCCCTACTCGCCATTAGACTTCCCTGGTGCTCAGAAGGTAAAGAGTCCAGCTGCAATGCAGGAGACCCAGGTTCAATCCCTGGGTTGGAAAGATCCCCTGGAGAAGGAAATGGCAACCCACTCCAGTATTCTTGCCTGGACAGAGGAGTCTGTCCATGGGGTTGCAAAGAGTCAGACACAACTGAGCGACTTTCACTCACACTCACTCTCCATTAGCCAGAAGCCCAAGGGCAAGGGAACCTACGGATACAGCTTACACAGATAAACCTGCTGGGGAATAGCATAGGATGGAGCACGGCTCTGGAAGGGAAAATGGAAAATATGCCACCCAGAAGGTGACAGTGAACATAAAGGTCAAAGGAAGAATCCAGGCTATCCTTGCATATAGGAATCCTATGAGATGCAGATGTATATTTTGTAGAGAGCAGAGGAGAAAGAGGTATTAACTATGAACTTTATGCTTCTACGGAGTCATGGGGTTGATTATGGCACTGTTCGCTAACATGTGATAGACTTCGGGTGGAATGGATTCTTAAGGAGAAACTCAAGATTCACTAGCATGTCAAATGTAAGGTGTCTGACCATCCTAGTGGAGATGTCGAACAGGCATAAGACTGTATCTCAAAAGACACACCTAGGTTGGAGAGATAAACTTGAAAGTCATCAGCACACACATAGTGTTTAATGAGATGATGATGGCTAATATCTAGAGAGAGCTTGTGAAGAGAAGAGAGAACCTATTTTCAACTTCTGAGATCAGGTAAAAGAAGAGAAACCAGTGCAAAAACTGAGCAGTATAGCTAGAGTGGCAGAAAGAAAACCAGGACCGCATGAGGTCACAGAAATTAAAAGAAGAGAATATTTCAGGGAGGGGATGGTTCATTGTGATGAATATACAACTGAAATGATAGCACTTCTGGACTGGCTTCAGTTACTGGAGTAGGCAGGAGCCAGGTGAGAATAGATTTTTCATAATAAGCTTGCGATATGTTTCATTTTATATATAGGTATCTTTTTTAAAAAAAACAGGTGAAAATTAATGCTGAGATGAGTTAAGTAGCTCTTTTATTTAGTTACTAAAGATTTGAAAGCAGATCTTGAATCCCAACGTGTCCCCTTTCCATTCTGCTGAGTAATGTTCCAGCTCTATGATTCACGCTACACGGGAAGAAGCTTGGAAGGAACCGTCACGTTAGCATCTCACGGGGAGAAGTTTGGAAGGATCCATCAAGTTAGCATCTCATTCCAGGAGCCTGCCAGATATGACCTTCTCTCAGCTCTGGCTCCCGAAGGCAAAAGATGAGTAAAGGCTTTCCCTCCAAAGGGGAAAAAAATAACATAAAATAAATGGCAAGATATTAATCTTGAGACCATTTACAGAGAGGTGTTAAGTGCCCCCACTGGCGTTAACAGCAATGAGCTTCGAATATCACTTGCACAGCAAACAGCTTAGCTCTGCAGATAACAAGTCACAGCAGGCCTTCTTGGGTTGCAAATGCAGTCTCTTTGTTTGCCAATTAACTCTTTCCCACATTGCTTTTTATGTAACCAGCTGGGAAGCTTTGCTGAGGGAGCTCAATCTGCCAGAAAACAGCACTGGCCGGGGAGTTGGCAGAGATGATGCCACAGAGGCAGCGGGTGGCAGTGGGAACAGAGGTAATAGTAGTGGAGCGGTCATTAGTAAGCCAGAGCCCTCAAAGGCTATTTTCTGAAATAAATTTCCCTGCTTTCTGAGCTTAGTATCAGTCAATGTCATAAACAAGACATTGCTCTTTCATCTCAAGAAATTTCAATTTGCCTAAGTTGTCCTGAGCATGCTAAACAAAATACTCTGTGGTCTTTCTGAGCACACTGCCAATAGTCCTTAAATCATTGGTGATACTACAGGTTAGGCTTCTCCAGGAGCAGGTGACTTTGTGGCCTAGAGAGAGCTGCAGTCTCATTGGTTGGAACCAAGACTTCCAGCAGGTGAAATGCAGGAATCTCATGGATGCTCTTTGCCTGCCTGACCCTCCAGCAACATTTGACAGGACTGACAATCTCACCTTCATAAAGCATGCTTTGCTTTGTCTTCCTGCCACCATAATTCAGGTGGTGTTCCTTCCTCACTGACCACTCTTTCTCAGTCTCTTGTACTAGTTTCTCTTCTTGTCCACAACCTATAAAAGTTGAAGCATCCTGAGGTCTTTCCGAAGCTCCCTTTATCTCTTTTTCTATCTCTTTCTCCATGGAGGGTGCTGATACAATTTATCGTCTGAAACAGGACCACTCTGAGAGAGTAAAGATAATAAGCCAGCTTCAGTATTACAAGACCACAGATGTGTTTCAGTGGGTGCCCACATCCTCTACAGAGCAAAGATTCTTTTTTTTCTTAAACTTTTCTCTGTAGACTCTAGGCTCACATACTCAGTGGCCAACTTGACATTTCTACTTAGATTCAAACGGGCACCTCAATCATAACATAGGAAGATAATCCTTGAGCTTAGTCTCGCAAATCTGTTCCTTCTTAGTCATCCCCATCCATGTACGTGGCCCCATCATTCATTCACCATTCATAAAGCCAGGCATTATCTTTGATTTCTCTTTCTTTTGTCCACTAAACCTAACTCACCAACAAGTCTTGTTGACTCTCCTACCTTATTGGCTAGATACTACAATAGCGTCTCAGCTGGGCTTTCTTCTCTGATTATCGGCTTTCTACAAACTTGTCCCTACACTTCAGATAAAATACATGCTCGAAACTTCATTTTTAATAGTTTTACTCATTCCTTTTGGCTGTGCTGAGTCTTCGTTGCTGTGTGAGCTTTTCTCTAATTGAGGTACACGGGCTTCTCGTTGCAGAGGCTTCTCTTGTCGTGGAGCGTGGGCTCTAGGGTGTGTGGGCTTCGGTAGTTGTGGTGTGTAGTCTCCATAGTTGCAGCTCCTGGGCTCTAGGGCACAGGCTCAGTAGTTGTGGCACACAGATTTAGTTGCTCCAGGGCATGTGGGATCTTCCCGGACCAGGGATGGAACCAGTGTCTCCTGCTTTGGCAGATGGATTCTTTACAACCGAGCCACCAGGGAAACCCCTCCAAACTTTGATGCACAAGATTCTCCACGGCTTGACCCCTTCCCACCTCCTTCATATCATCTCCTTCCCCCTCTCTTCTCCTCTCCTTCAGTCTCCTTCTTAGGGCTTTCCAGTAGCCCTTCTCTTTATCTTGAAAGCTCTGATCTTCAGATGCTAACTTCTTTTTGAAATCTAGAGTGTTATTTAAATGATACCTCCTTGGAGAGACTTTCTCAACTAGGATTCCTCATCTGAACCACAAAACACAGCAAATGACTTCAGAACAGACCCCTCCCTAATTTTCTCAAGGATTGTAAATATCAGTACCATTCTAGATGTGCGTAAATTAGAAGTTAGTCAATTAGATCCAATGTCTGCCTTAGGAGAGTTGCACTTAATTCTCTAGGGAACCTTTGTTGAGAAAGGCAAAATATGCTTTTTCATCAAGTGTTATTCTTCTTCTAAACGTGGTTATTACCATCTGGTATTTTTTCTTCATTTGTTTACTTTTTTGTTTATTCCCTATTTCTTCTGTAAATAGATTACAATGTAATTGTAAATGTACAATTACAATGTAGATTGTAAACTCCTTAAGAGACTATATCCATTTTCTTTGCTGGTACCTAGGATATATTAAGTATTTATTGGAGGTAAAAAAACAAACAAACAAAAAAAACCACCAAAAAACAGAGGTACAATGAACTAAGATGGAGAAGCTAGGGGGATGAGAACAATTCTCAAACCCTTTCTTGTTGTTGTTCAGTTGCTAAGTCACGTTTGACTCTGCAATACCATGAACTGCAACATGCCAGGCTTCCCTGTCCTCCACCGTCTCCCCAAGTTTGCTCAAATTCATGTCCCTTGAGTTGGTGATGCCATCCAACCATTTCATCCTTTGTCACTCCCTTCTCCTCCTGCCCTCAATCTTTCCCAGCATCAGAGTCTTTCCCAATAAGTCAGCCATTCTCATCAGGTAGCCAAAGTATTGAAGCTTCAGCATCAGTCCTTCCAATGAAGATTCAGGGTTGATTCCTTTAGGACTGATTGATTTGATCTCCTTCCAGTCCCAAGGACTCTCGGGAATCTTCTCTAGCACAATTCGAAAGTATCAATTATTGGAGTGGAAACCCTTTCCAAGGTTGGCCTTTACTGTACTGTTGACCCCTGCAGTTCCTTCATTATATTATACTGTGCTGTGCTTTCTTCAACAGGCCTCATCACACCTTTAAATATTTCATTCTTGTCTGTGTGTACTGTCCCTCTCCTCTCCCTAGAACACGAGCACCATATACTGAGTGACTCATCTGACATGCTGTCCTGTCTGTTCTCAACATCTCATACAATGCCTGGCACGAGGCAGTTGTATCATCTGAACAAATTAAACAGAGGACAAGTCTCTGCTGAAAGAAACTTTGGCCCAGGCTGAACATAAATCAACCTTGCCATGGACCTTTGAGCTTGTTACTAAGCCTGTTTGTGTGTCAGATACACAGACGGCATCTTTACCTTCCCCTGAGATCCCCATCTGCAGAATTAAGACCCACCTCATACAGCATAAGGAATAAATCATTATATGTATAATTACCACATGCTGTCTTAGTTTGAGTTCCCCAGAAGCAATCTCTGAAACAAAGATTCCAGTCCAACTAACTTATTTAACAGTGAAGAGAAAGAACACTGATAAAGGAGTGGGGAGAAAGAAGAGAGTCACGAGTGCAGGCAACTGAGCTTAACCCCACCGGGCAAACTGGGAGACAAGGCAGCACGTGTTCCTCAGACTGACCCCACCAAGGGGAAAGGGAGCTGGGGTATTAATACACCTGTCAGTAATGGATGGAGGGCGGTTCCCAGGAGACATACGTTCCCTGGCATGTTGGGGTGGTCTGGCTAACTCTAAAGAAAAGCACTTAGGCAGGGAAATGCAGGAGCTTCAGCTGGAAGTTAGGTTTGCATGCACTGTAGTGGTAAGGGCAATAGGATATGGGGTGTAGGGCATAGGGAAGTTTCCAGAAGCCGCTGCTACAAGTGTCTATTGTACACTTCCAGTAGCCCAGGGTCTGGCATAGTAACCTATATCAAGTAGTATTTTTATTCATGAACCCTCTGAAATGTTATTCAAACTGGATTCTACATTTTTTAGGGAAAAGATGCTTAGCAATTATCAGACATTCAAAAGGATCCCTGACCCCAGAGATTTAACAGCCACTGGTATAGAAATCCAACTGACTCCAGGTTTGTCTCTTTCCTAGTTATCCATTGAAAAATACTGCTAGTGCCCCACAGAGTAAGCATAAAGGCTGCAACCACCCACAACATCGTAGTAATCTCAGGGGAAGATAAAGATGTTCCCACCAATGAGAGTGAAGATCTGAGCCAAGTGTAACCTGCCAACTTGCTGAGGAAAAGAGGCCCCACCCCCAGCACACACCTTCAATACACCAAACGGAGATAATAATCTCTCTCTCATGATCTCTACCTTATAAGGCTGTTGGAAGAATTAAAAGGCGTAATGTAAGTAATATATTTAGGACTTCCCTGGTGACTCAATGGTAAAGAATCTACCTGCCAATGCAAGAGATGTGGGTTCAATCCCTGGGTCAGGAAGATCCCCTGAAGAAGGAAACGGCAACCCACTCCAGTACTCTTGCCTGGAAAATCCCCATGGACAGAGAAGTCTGATGGGCAATAGTCCATGAGGTTGCACAGAGTCAGACATGAGTAAGCAACTAAACAACAAGGACACCAAATAATATATTTAATTACCTCACTTAGGTCTCAGCACCACAAGTTTTAGAGAACTAATGCAGAGATCACATTTTTATTCTTCACTGAGGCGCTTAGAATCCTTGGATGCATAAAGACATGTTGGGCTGAAATGTAAGTAGTGGGAAAATGAGTGACAGGGTGAGTGGGCATCTGGACCAGTGATTTTGGGCCTACTGGATATTTCCGGAGAGGCCCATTTAAAGCCAATGACACACAGAGAGTGCATTTATTGCACTTTAGCAGGCTACTGTCATTGAGATTGGACTCTCTTAGTGCTTACATGACCCCGTGTAATGGAGACAGCTGGAAGGTCGGAAATATGGAGATGCCTCGGATGCATTTCCAAATGTTTCCCTGATGCAGGAGGTGGGGGAGTCTGATAGAAATTGGTCTCCTGACATTTGTCTATAGGATGCCAACTCAACATGCTGAACTGAATAAATTTCCATCTTAGGTACATTTTTTTTAATGGCTTGGCTGGTACGTTTTTTTGTACTGTCTGCATGTTGGGCAAAGAGCCGCCTAGAGAAGGTAAATAAAATCACAGCCTCACAGATCTTTGGACTAGGAGTGTTTTCAAACATTTGCTTAGAAGCAGTGCTATAGCCTGGGAAAGAATCTGAGCTTTAGTCATCAGATGGCCTGGATGAAAATTCTGGCCTTCTACTTACTTTTTTCTCCAAAGTAAACTTTAACGGTTCTGAGCTATTACAGACCAAAATTCAATACAATCATGTTCAATATGGGAAGTGCCTTATATAATGGGGGGGGGGGGCTCCAAATTAGATTCTTTGGATAATAAAATCAATATTTATTAAAGGGTAAATTTAAAATTAAAATATGTTCATATTTGAATATGTATACATATATATATAGAAAAATATGTTTAATATATACAATTAAAGTCCAAAGATAACTGCTGTAATTATTTAGAGCCTAGACTCAGAAAATATATTTTTCAGGGAGAGGGATTTTAATACTGACATTGTCTAGAATTGCCAACAAATATTGTTAGTAAAAAGAACACCTTTAATGATTTTAATACTGGTTTTATGACCTTCAACTCACTACACATAAAGAATTCAATCAAATGGCCCTAAAACTCCTTGCACTTACACAGAAACTAAATCCAGGCTGTGAAGATTAGTAATGTGTGTGTGTGCATGTGTGTGTGCGTGTGTGTGTGTGTGTTGAGAGCAAAACCAGGAGCTGTTATGAGTATCCAGCCCCACCCCTGCTTTGAGATTTCAGGGGTGAACCAAGTTAGGAGGCAGGAGCTGGGCTAATTGACTCAGTTATGCTTGTAAGTAAGCAAAATAGAGCAGAGGTCAGCAAACTGCTCCCCACAGGCCAAATCCGCCGGGCCTGCCAGTTTCTGTAAATGATGTTTCTCTGGATGACAGCCACACCCGTTTGTCTGCAGTGTCTACGGCTGCCTTTATAAAACAGCCACAGAGCTGAGCGGTTGTGACAGAGACCAGATGGACCACAGGCCTAAAATATTTACTATCTGACTCCCCACTGAAAATACTTGTTGACCTCTGCAGTATAAGACAAGTGAAATCCATATTAGGAACACGTTCTTGCACCAACTTTTAAAGCCTGCATCATCCAGAGCTAAGAACGTTCTTTTCCAACCCGGTGGGAAATACTACCAGAACTGACCTTGAAGGAACCTCTTCCTTCTCCTCCATCCGCACCCTCGTGGTGATCCCCAATTCTCTCCTGTCCATTTGGGGGGACGGGGACACGGATCAGAAGTGAGCTGCTCAAACCATAAGGTTGTGATACCTTCGCAAACCACGGTGTGGTCTGAACGACCCCAGCCTATATCCCTGGAATGTCAACTTTATAGAAAAATATGTAAGTCTCATCTTTCATAAAAGCAAATAAGGAGACTGAGGTGGAGTATAGGACTGCAAAGACTTCCCAGTCTGCTTTGGAAACCCTAATGTCTGCTCCTGAAGGGATAGGCTTACCCTCTGCTGGCTTTTTTTAGAAGAGAAATTTGGCAAGTGTTCCCTGTTGGAGCCTGACATTTCAGTGTCAGACTGAGCTGCACTTGACTCTTTCTTCCACGGCTAACTGGCAGTGTGTCTTTAGTGCTCCAAGAGACTCAGGGCCTCCCATTCTGCCAGCGAATGGGTAAGAATATCTTCCTGGGAGGATTGGGGGTGAGAGTGGAGAAAGATACTTTGTATCAAGGGTTCTCAAGCCAGACTGCACAGGAAAACCGCCAATGAACTTTCTGGATTCCCAAAGCCCCGCCCTCAGACCAATGAGAAGAGCATGGGGAGTGGGGACCAGCGCTGGCATTTTAAAAATTGCTCCAGGGGATCCTACTGTGAAGCTTGGGTTAAAAAAAGACTGATGTGCATGGAACTAGCATGAGTCTTAACCGGTTATCAGTAAATGGCAGCTTGAGGTGGGGGCTTGGGGGGCGGGGGTGGTGGTAAGCATATGGCTCTCACCTGGGACTGCCCTGTTCTCTGCAAGCTCCAACTTACCCCACTGTGGCAAATAGCCTGGGGTTAACGTGGCACCCCACCTCGATCATGTATTTGCATCACAGAGCCTAATGGTGCCCTTAAATCACATCAGGGAGACAGCTCCGGGCTCCACCTGCTGATAGTCCCAGGTCTAAGTTGGTTACCGCTGCCAGGGTATCTGGGGGTGAGCGCTAAGCCCGTTAAAGCCCAGGAACCCAAGAGTCCTTAAGAGTCCTGACAAGCACACTCCCCACCCTTTGGGGGCCACTAGCAATTTATGAGCTGCCCTGGAAACACATCAAACTCACCCCTTGTTCCACTTCTTGCTATGGCTGTGGAGCAAAGTGTGTGTGTGTGTGTGTGTGTGTGTGTGTGTGTGTAGACTGAGGAACTCCTGACCCTGGAGTCAGAGGCCTGGCTTCTCCCCCACCTTGTTCCAGTCTGGGTTCCCAAATGGAGAGCCCGAGTTAGAGGCTTGTACCTTGGTAGTTTATTTTGGAAGTGATCCCAAGGACCGTGAATGAAGCACCGGTGAGTAAAACAGGAAGGAAGAGACACGAACATAAAAATATGCTATCAATTCGGCCATGACTAGGAGCGATTGTGGTTCAGTCTCCCCCCAGGTAAAATATGTCTGAGAACAATCCACCTGGGAGAATGAAATGGGGATGTTATTTATTCAATAGGATTTATTCAACAGTTCCAGCCCCACCCTAGGTCAGGAGGGGTCCCTGCAGCATCAATCTCTCTGGATAATCCATCCTTAGTAGCTGAGCAAAGTTTTACCTTGGGCCAGAGAAGCCAGGGGCAGGAGATTACCCTCTCCCCCTTCCCCAGCAGAAAAGCTGTTGAAACTGCAGGGAGCTGTTTGCAGAGAATATGGGGCTGGGGCCGGGGGGAAGAGTGTAACAGGTACTTGATATGATCCTCAGCTTTCCCATGGAGCCCCTGCCACAGCGGGTGCTCTGGACAGGATCCCATCTGGTCCTCCCTCATCCCCAAGGGGCTTGGCATCTTTTCATTTCACAGACTAGGAACCTGGACCTTAGAAATGGCAGGTAACCTACAGCAGCTGAAGGGGACTCAAACCCAGGCTACCCGCCTTGGACTCCCATGCTCTTCAGCCCTGGGCTGGGAGATGGAGATTTCAGACACATAGTAGCATCTTTCTGATTCTTGGTGTCCTTGTCTGTAAGACCATGTTGATAAACTCTGCCTCCTTCCTAGGCTGTGATGAAGATAAAATGAGAAATGCGTCTAAGCTCTAAAGGGAAATATATATGCAAGGGTTTATATTTTTTTCATAAGGCAAAAAACAAAAGAGTGTAACAGCATGTTCCTGGTAGCAGTGGAAGGGGTGAATAGGTTTGAAAGCCACATCCATAACTCGGGTGGTTCCGCTTGAACAGACAGGCTGCCACAGAGAGCCGGGAGCGGAGGCAGGTTCCTCCCGGTTAGGAGACAGCCTTGCTCTGGTGGTTCAAACAAACATCTAAAGCATGGGGGCAGAAGGACAGTTGCTGGGTGTGCCTCTGGTTGTCCTAGGGAAACAAAAGCTAAGAACTACAGCTTCTCTCACACGAGGTGAAGCAGCTTTGCAATTGAAAGACTCACAGCAATCCGCCTGGAGCAATTATGTTTTCATTATTATTCCCAAGCTGCTGTGTCACAAATCACATTTTCCATCCCGGGGCGTGTTGGTGCAGAGCTGCTGATTGCCGTTCCCATCACTCCAGCAGCTGACTGCTCCAGCCGGGCCCGGGAGCAGCAAGCCAGCCCGGGGCTCATTAGCTGCCATACTGGCGCACAGGCTGCCAGCCCAGCCGAGCAGATGCTGGGTACTGAAGGAAAACTCCCCGTTTGAAAACGACCACAGTCCTTTTTCCTCTCAAATTCCTGTTGGGGCTTTTTCTTTCTAGAAAGAAAGACCGTGAAACCCTTGAAGATTTCCCTGTCGATCTGCATTACCGCTCAGCCAAGAGTGCTGAGACTGGGTGTGACTCTGACTCTCTTGCACACACAGAACACACCCAGGCGCCCTGGCTCTCTTTTAAGTTGCGGACTCGAGAGCTCAGGTGCGCTGCTATGCTCATGTCGCCATCATGTGGTCAGAGGAGGAACTGCACCCGGAATCTGCCAAGTTTGATGCGGACTGGTGTTTCCTGCCATCCTTCCTTTTTCCTTCCTTCCTCCCTACCTCCATCTTCTCACTTCCTTCTCCAATCTTTCTTTCCACCATTTTGACGCTGTAACAAACACTGGGACATAAAAAATGCATCTGACACACCTCCTGCTTTTAAGTAGCCTAGTGAAACAGAAGAGGAAAAGTGAAAGGGAAATAATACTTAAGTCCCACTTCTTCCAGTCCCTCCTCCTGGGTTCTTAAGAATTATCACAGTTAATTCTCACAAAAGCCCTGTGTGGGAGAGGCCATTTGCTTCTCCAAGGGATCTTCCCAGCCCAGGAATCAAACCCGGGTCTCCTGCATTGCAGGCAGATTCTTTACCGACTGAGCCATGAGGGAAGCCTTTTTACTAACAACTAGTTGTCAAATGAATTTGAAGGGTCAGGCAACACATCTTTGATTACTGTTGGTAAAATAGACCAGGTGACTTCAGTGTCAAAATTGTACAGCTTATATTTAGGAAGAGCTAATTCCCACAAAGCTTCATGGGCTTTACATCTAGGGAACACAGAACAAATTATGCTTTTGCTTGCTTTTTGCTTTGAATAAAAATCAGCACTTTGTCCAAAAAAAAAGGCCTTAAAACTATGTCCTTCCTATTTGTCTATTATATTATCTGTCTTATAATTCTTAATTTGTAGAAGCTCTTTGTATCCTCTGGATATCCTAAAGCTATTATCTTCTTCTGTGTTATATGAGTTGTAAATACTTTCTCATAATCAGTTATTTGCTTTATCTGTTTATGGAGTTTCTTAACAGTCAAAATATTTAAAATTAGTGTTTTTGAAGGAAACTATGAAAGTGAAAGTTAGTCACACAGTTGAGTCTGACTCTTTGCTATCCCATGAATTGTAGTCAGACTGGCTCCTCTGTCCATGGAATTCTCCAGGCAAAAATACTGGAGTGGGTTGTCATTTCCTTCTCCAGGAGATCTTACTAACCCAGGAATTGAATCCAGGTCTCCTGTATTGCAGGCAGATTCTTTGCCAACTGAGCCAATAGGGAGTTGTAAGCAAGGTAAAAAGACAACCCTCAGAATGGGAGAAAACAGCAAATGAAACAATTGGCAAAGAACTAATCTTCAAAATATACAAACACCTCATGAAGCTCAACACCAGAAAAGCAAACAACCCAATCAAAAAGTGGGCAGAAGACTTAAACTGACATTTCTCCAAAGAAGATATACAGATGGCTAATAAACATAGGAAAAGATGTACAACTTCTACAATCAAAACTCCAAAGAGGTATCTCACACCAATCAGAACGTCTACAAACAATAAATGCTGGAGAAGGTGTGGAAAAAAGGGAAAGTCCCTCTTGCAATGTTGGTGGGAATGCAAATTGATACAACCACTATTAGAAAACTAGGAATAAAACTACCATATGACCCAGCAATCCCATTAGTGGGCATATACCCTAAGGAAACCATAATTGAAAAAAATAAATGTACCCCAATGTTCACTGCGGCACTGTTTACAATAGATAGAACATGGAAGCAACCTAGATGTCTATGGAAAAATGAATGGATAAAGAAGTTGTGGTACATATACACAATGGAATATTAGTTATAAAAAGGAATGCAATTGAGTCGGTTATAATGAGGTGGACAACATAGTGCCTATTATGCAACACGAAGAAAGTCAGAAAGAGAAAGACAAATATTGTATATTAATGCATATATGTGGAATCTAGAAAGATGGTACTGATGAACCTACCTACAAGGCAGCAATGGAGATGCAGACATAGAGAAGAGACTTTTGGACACAGTGGAGGAGAGAGAAGGTGAGATGCTTTGAGAGAGTAGCATTGAAACATATACATTGCCATATGTAAAGTAGATAGCCAGTGGGAATCTGCTATATGATTCAGGAAACCCAAAGGCGGTGTTCTGTGACAGCCTAGAGGGGCGGGATGGGAGAGAGATGGGAGGGGGGGTATGAGAGGGAGGGGACATATGTATACTTGTGGCTGATTCATGTTGATGTATAGCAGAAAGCAGCACAGTATTGTAAAGTAATCATCCTCCAATTAAAAAATAAATAAAATTGCTTTTAAAATAACTAAAGCTGTTAATTTTGTTTTCCCTTTATAGATTCTGAGTTCCCTGTCTTCCTTAGGAAGGCCTCTTCTACCTCAAAGTATGATAGAGTTTTAGTGAATATTATTTTTAACAAATGATTTTATAATTTTGTTTTTATGTTTATAGTTAGTCCATGTGAATTTATTTTTGTACTCTGTTTAAGTTAAGCTAACTTCATTTTTATCCAAATGTGAAATCAATTGTCTTTGCATCATTTTAAGAAAAGTTTCTCCACTGAACTGAAATGGCACATTTACCATAGAATGTATGCCCATATATAGCTGGATCTTTTCTGTTTCTCCAACTTATTTACACTTCTCCACTACTGTGCTATTTTTATTTAGGGTAGGATAAAACCCCACCCCTTACTATTTTCTTATACAAAATATAGCCATTCCTAAATGTCAACTTCAACATCATATATGTATACATTGTCTGGATTTTCAGAGTAAAGAGGCATTAGTTTTGTTAATAGAAACAGTCTTCATTTCTTTACCTTCTGCAGAGCTGACGTTGGTTTTTTGTTTTGGTTTGTTTTTGGATGCCAGGGAAAGCCTGGACCTGTCTCTGAACCTGCTGAAGGGAATTCAACTGGTCCAGATTGAGTCAGCACGTTCCACTGTTGTCAGGGAAGGGGTCTCATGACCACCAGGTGTCCACCCCTAATACTGAGCTGTGGTTGTTCGCAGGAAAGGGAGTAGAGTGAGATGGACAGAGATCCCAGTGGTGTTTCCTGTGTTCTGTAACCCCAGCTCATTCACACATCATGTGCTGGTTGCTATTTATTTGCCAGAGCTTGGGGATGGGGACTCAAAACTGTATCAGGTACATGCTTTGCATCCAAAGAGTTGAGGGTCTAGAAGAGAAAGACATTTGTGAGGACAAAATAAGTGCCTCACTAGACAGGAAAGTCAGCCACTGTTTCCACTGTTTCCCCATCTACTTCCCATGAAGTGATAGGACTGGATGCCATGATCTTAGTTTTCTGAATGTTGAGCTTTAAGCCAACTTTTTCACTCTCCTCTTTCACTTTCATCAAGAGGCTCTTTAGTTCTTCTTCACTTTCTGCCATAAAGGTGGTATCATATGGCAAATAGATGGGGAAACAGTGGCTGACTTTATTTTTCTGGGCTCCAAAATCACTGAAGATGGTGATTGCAGCCATGAAATTAAAAGACGCTTACTCCTTGGAAGGAAAGTTATGACCAACCTAGATATCATATTAAAAAGCAGAGACATTACTTGGCCAACAAAGGTCCATCTAGTCAAGGTTATGGTTTTTCCAGTGGTCATGTATGGATGTGAGAGTTGGACTATAAATAAAGCTGAGGGCTGAAGAATTGATGCTTTTGAACTGTGGTATTGGAGAAGACTCTTGAGAGTCCCTTGGACTGCAAGGAGATCCAACCAGTCCATCCTAAAGAAGATCAGTTCTGGGTGTTCATTGGAAGGACTGAAGCTGAAACTGAATCTCCAATACTTTGGCCACCTGATGCGAAGAACTGACTCATTTGAAAAGACCCTGATGTTGGGAAAGATTGAGGGCAGGAGGAGAAGGGGGTGACAGAGGATGAGATGGTTGGATGGCATCACCGACTCGATGGACATGAGTTTCAGTAAACTCTGGGAGTTGGTGATGGACAGGGAGGCCTGGCGTGCTGCAGTTCATGGGGCCGCAAAGAGTCGGACATGACTGAGTGACTGAACTGAACTGAACTGAAGACAGGAAAGTGTAATGAATACATGTGTATCCTGCTGGGGCTTTGGGGCCTGAGGGGAGGGGTGGGTGGAAGGGAGGAATGAAGTCCTCCCAAGTGAGGCAAGAATGTGACAAAGAAGTAGTTGAGGACTTCCCAGGTCATACAGTGGATAGGAATCCACCTGCCGATGCAGGAGACACAGGATCGATCCCTGATCCGGGAAGATCCCACATGCCTTGGAGCAACTAAGCCTGTGCACCACAACTATTGAGCCTGTGGCTTTAGAGTCCGGGAGCTGCAACTACTGAAACCCAAGGGCCCCAGAGTCCACGCTCCACAAGAGAAGCTACTGCAGTGAGAAGCCCATGCAACGCGACTAGAGAGTAGCAGCCCTCGCTCGCTGCAACTGGAGAAAAGCCCGTGCAGCAGTGAAGACCCAAAATAAATAATGTTTTATTATAAAATAAAAGTCTATTATAAAATAAATATCATTCATGTGTCTATTATAAAATAAATACACAAATAATAAATAAATAAATAATACAAAAGTAGTAGGTGCTGTGCGAGGGTCATGTAGCACCTTGTTCTCTCCCCCATGGAGTCTCAGGGTGTGGTGATTCTTGTGAGTGCATGCGTGTGTGTGTGCACATGCGTGTGCAGGCTGGCCTGGTCCCCTGCCCAGGAACCTAGCCAGAAGCCACAGAAGTTGCAGACTTGGGTTGAAGAGCGGGATTGAAGGGTTTAGGACAGAAGCAGCTCATACACATCCCCTTCTTCTTCCCTGTCCTCAAGTGACAACACAGGCAAGCGCTTGAGACATGCATTTAAAAAAAAAAACAAAGTTCTCCCTGCCCCAGGAAACGGGAGCTTATACCCCGAATAAAGGCTCTGCTTCATACTGTACCACCTTCTCCCGCCTCCCTTCTGACACACAAGTGCTATTTGTCTGAAAATTTATCTCAACTGGAGGTTTTAAGGAAGGGCCCCTTGACACTGCCGTAGATCCTGTGTTATGCCTCAGCTGTTTTTTGATGTTTGTCTGTTCACACGGATGAAGTCATGAAGATCACAATCTAGGGCAAGATGATATTTTCTGTGGTAATTATTGTTCTTGGAAATAGGAGGGAATGGGACGGATGGACAGGATCTAGGCAGCCATCCAATGCACCGCGGGGTTAACCCCTGAGGGAGCAGAGACCAGAGGGGTGACGTGACTTGGCCAAGTTCACACAGCTCATTCATTTGGCACAGGTGTATCTAAAGAGAACTTTTCTAGGAAGGTTTCCCCATCATATCATTATGCAACAAAATGGAGACATCCTTTCGATAGAGTATATCACCTCTTTTCTTCCCAGCATCAAGAGCTGCCTTGAAAGTGTCCATCGCTCAGTCATGTCTGACTGTCTACGACCCTATAGACTGCGGCTCCTGTCTGTGCAATTTTCCAGGCAAGAATACTAGAGTGGGTAGCCATTCCCTTCTCCAGGGAGTCTTCCCGACCCAGGTATCAATCCTGGGTCTCCTGTATTGCAGGCAGATTCCTTACCATCTGAGTTACCAGGGAAGCCCAAACATCAAGATCAGGGTTATTTATATTTCTTGTACGTGAGAGTTTGCAAATATAAAATTTGATTCAAGAGAGCAAAATTATATTTCAAGGGATAAACCATAAAGGATTATAGGCTCCCTCCCCACAAAAAAAAAAAAAAAAAAGGCTCAAACAAGGAGCGGCTAATTAGATGGAGAATACTTAAGTCCCACTTGCAGGTCTGAAGAAAAATTTTCCCTAAATACTCCTGTCCTTTTGCTTATTCCTCCTCGCAGAGAGCTCCCAAATCTCATTGGAGAGCTGGAGACAAGGCATGGTGCTTTCATAGCCCATCTTTCTGCTTCCCTTTAACAGTCCAAAAGTGTCTGCAGAAAACAGTTGTATTTTCTGCCATGTAGAATAAAGTCCTGACCCCAAGGAGAAAAATGTCTTTTTTCCAGCGCTGTCAATAGCTGAGTGGAAAAGCCAGCCTAATTCTGGGGAACAGTTTTAGAAATCCATTGTTGCCTCCATCTCCATCATTCTCTTTGTCTCTAATAAAGCTGACATTCTGTTCTCCATCTGTCCACCTCGGTAGATTCAGAGCTCTGGCAGGGAGAGGGGGTGTTCTGGGTTCACTCCTTCCATCAGAGAAGGTCAATATGCATCAGTAGTAGCTAACTTAAAGACTGTGAATAGCTTTCTCAAACTTTCTTCAAATGTTGCCAAGTTGATCCACAATTTCATGTGAAATGTAAATGCTTTTCTTTGTCACAGATGAAAAGTACTTCAAAACTCAACACTTTTTTTTTTTCTATACTTGGCTTTTTGGACAAAAGCAGAACAGAATGTATGACCAATGAGAACTCAACTCAGCCTGGAAAATCAGTTAAAGAGGACAGTCCAAGAGCCGGCACAACCTGGAAGTCAAGGAAATCACACCAGCATCTTTTGAACACATCCAGGTTGCCTCCTCTTCTTCTTCGAGTCCCAGAGAACTGAGACGCCCAGCAGGTCCTCACAGGATGCAACCTCACCTAATGCAACCACTTTGAGGAATCTGAAGTCCTGCTATCATATCCCCAGCAATATCAGTCCAATCTCAGCCCACCTCCCGCCAGAGAATTGGAGTTTAAAAAAGTCCAAGGTAGCCCAGGCCATCTTCTGGATTCTAAAATGCATATATCTTTGCATTTTCTCTCTGAGCTTGAAGTGCCTTTTAAGATCTTCTGATTTAATACCTCGTGACAGCGCTTGGCTGGGCAGTGGAACTGACACAGTTGTTGCTTGTGGGTGTGTGAGTTTAGCTATTTCTTATGGAGTAGTGAGCACTGCAAGCTCTCAATGTTTCCGTCATCAGACCATTTAGATGTCTTTGTGACCTAAAAACAAACTTAACAGTTGAAATTTTCTGAAAGTTACAAAAGTGCTGACATCAAAATGTTCAAAGGACCTTGGGGAAAAAGTCCTAGGAACCATAGTGTAGCACCCTTACGCAATGCTGTATTACAGTGTTATTATAAAGAGAATAAAACTGAAGCACAGTACAACAAAATTGCTTAGCATGCCTAATACATAGAGTGCAATAACTATTTAGGGAATGAAATACTTGTTGATTCATAATATGCCAGTAACTCTGCTAAACCCTTTCTATATTTTATTCCTCTTAATCCACACAGAAACATAATGAGGTAGTTAGTACAGGTCTGTCATCCCGTATACAAAATGTTTGGGGCAACGTGAATTTTGAAATTTATGACAATTTTTATTATTTTAGAAAGGTAATACAATGCATACCTGTGTGCTAAGTTGCTTCAGTAGTGTCTGACTCTTTGTGATCCCATGGACTATAGCCCACCAGGTTCCTCTGCCCATGGGATTCTCCAGCCAAGAATTCTGATGTGGGTTGCCATGCCCTCCTCCAGGGCATCTTCCTGACCCAAGAATTTAACCTGTGTCTCTTAGGTCTCTTGCATTGACAGGCAGGTTCTTTACTACTAGCTCCACCTGGGTAGCCCAATATAATATAATATATGTATATATATAGAGATATATAGATATATATAGCATCTTGTCTAATACTATCAATGCCTGGGATAGTGTGCTTTAATCACACACATTAGTATCTATCAGCAAAATACAGTATATTGACAAAAGGTGAGATAAAGAAAAACCCCAACAAGCTCCATGTCAGGTCAGGTAAGGTTTAGTCACCAAATGAGTTTGCCACGGGCTTGCGAAAATATATTCTGCTGTCGGGTGTTTGGGGATTTTAGAAATGCAAATGAGGCATTTTGGATTTGTATTACTATCTCCATTCTGCAAATTAAAAAAGCAAGTCTTCGTAAGTAGCTTCTCTGAGGCACACAGCCTGGAAGTGTGGAGCTGGGTGTGAGACCCAGATAATTCTCACTCCACAGTACTCCATGCATCAAGGTCTTAACCAGGATGCTCTATAGTCTCAGAGAAACACCTGTCAGGTGGCTGAGGGTCGCCAGCATGGGCCCCGAGTCTCCTCTTCTGCACACTAACCATCCACACACAACCACTGTCCCAAATTTCGAGATGATGGATGCTCTCCTTGGAACACCCAGCTGTTACCCTCAGTCCCCTTTCAACCACACCGCACAACAAATCTCACACCACCCAGAGGGAGCCATCTGCTCATGCAAGACCATAAAGGTGTGGTGAGGAATTCCACTCTTCAGTGGCATCAACCACTTGCTCAATGAATTAAAAATAAAAATTCATAAGCAGATGATAGGGTCTCTACTTTTATAGTCCTTACAATTTTAGAAGGAAAAAACAAAAGAGAGAGCCATCATTGGTTCCAAACTGAGTTTTGAGAAACTCCCTGCCAGGTTCTAGTGAAATCACAATTCCTCATATAAATTATTATGGAAAAGTCACAAATACCATAAGAATTTTAATAATAAAACTATATAGGCTCTGCAGTCAGCTTATCTGGCTTGCATCTCACTCCTATCAGAGTGACTGAGCAAATTATTTAAGCTCTCCTTTACCTCAATTTTTCCATCTAACTACTGGGGATAATATTGCTTACTTTGGGGAGTTAGCACAAAAATGAAATGATTTCACACATGTGCGTTCTCTGGCCATGACAAGGACTCCGTAAATATGAACGTTGCACCATTATCATCACAAACATCATCATTATCATCATGGATATATTTTCACCTATAAACTGTAGTTTCCCAGAAAGGAAAAAGGGCAGAAGCAAATTTAGGAGGCAGATCTATCTCTAAAGCTCAGGATCTTCAGCATTAGACTCTCTTACTTCATGTGCCCAGAAGCTGTGGTGCCTGAAAACCAATCTAACCCCTAAATTTGAGGACCCTTACAAAACCACACCAAGGAGTAATATCATGTCTTTCCCTGTCTCAGAGTCAGCGCAAAACAAAATAAACATGCACATCCATCTCCATGGAATCTCCTGGGTGTATTACAGTGCCTTATATCTGCTCCAGCACTATCATTATTAAATGTTTTAGTATGGGTGAGAATTCACGTGCTGCTCTCCAAAGAAACAAAGGAGGTTCAGACAGTCCTAGTCATCAAAGAGATCTCACCCTAGTAGAAGTCACAGTATTTATAATTATTAAGCCTTTCCCACTGGCTCAGTAGGTCAAGAATCCACTATAACGCAGGAGACACAGGAGACACAAGTTCAGTCCCTGGGTAGGAAAGATCCCCTGGAGGAGGAAATGGCAAGCCACTCCAGTGTTCTTGCCTAAAGAATCCCATGGACAAAGGAGCCTGATGGACTACAGTCCATGGGGTCACAAAGCGTCGGACACAACTGAGCACATGCACACTTATATATATATATTTGTTGTTGTTAGATGCCTGACATGTTGTGCTTAATACTTATTTGCTGCATCTGAGTCCAATTTATTCAAAGACAGTGATTTTTATTTTCTTCTATGAATTCTTGGATTTTTAAAAGGACAGGCCCTGTTTTGCTTATTTCTTTATCCATATTGCCTACAAAATGAAAGCTTACGGAAGGAAGGAGCAGGGAATGAATGACATGTGTGTTCTGCATCTCTAATGGGAGTCTACCATATTGACTCGTGGTCCCCAAAACAGTCTCTAGAACACAGAGCAAATACACCCCACAATCAGTACTTCCATCAGTCCTCCCCCCACACCCAGGCATGCCCTCATCTGGCCATGTGAAAACTGTTCCCTTGGAAGCTGTAGCGAAGTGAACCGTCTAAGACCTAAACACAGCAAGGCTGATTTCTCTTTTCTCTTTTAATCACCTTGCCAAAATGGAAAAGGGAAGTCAAAAATAAAAGGAGAATGGGTCATAAACGCACCTTGATCTAACAGCAATGACGGTAAA
Organism: Cervus canadensis; assembly: GCF_019320065.1. Classification (NCBI taxonomy): domain Eukaryota; kingdom Metazoa; phylum Chordata; class Mammalia; order Artiodactyla; family Cervidae; genus Cervus; species Cervus canadensis. Next base: position 15,749,497 of record NC_057397.1, on the reverse strand, counting down.
GTTTACCTTGGGGGTAAACGTGCTTCGGCAGCTGGCATATGAGTAAGTTTTGGTTTCCCCTATAGTCTTGGAGGAGTTTTAAGGGGCTCCCCACTGAGCACACTGCTGAAGTATCATTTCTCAGCTGCTGCACACCTCACTGTGATGGCCCCCTTCCCTGAATGCTTTACTTAAATTGGCAGTGTCACCTAGCGGTTGTATTTGGGAAACAAGTGCAACCTGGATTCAAATCCCTCCACTCACTCACATATACTAGCTGTGTGAACTTTGGCAATATCCTCATCCTCTTTAAGCCTGTGTTTCCTTACTTTAAAATGCACATACCATAGCACCTGCCCGATAGAGCTGTTTTAGAAATTAAAATAACTAATCTGCATGGAAAGTACTCAGCTCACTGCTTCACTGCCCTGTAGTTCAGACAGTAAAGAATCTGCCTACAATGCAGGAGAACTTCCCTGCAGCCCATACGGTAAAGAATCTGCGGGCAATGCAGGAGACTCAGGTTCCATCCCTGGGTGGGGGGAAGTTCCCCTGGAGAAGGGAATGGCAACCCACTCCAGTAGTCTTGCCTGGAGAATCCCATGGACAGAGGAGCCTAGCGGGCTATAGTTCACGCAGTCTCAAAGTCAGACATGACTGAGCAACTAACACATACACACACCGTTTGACAAAAATGTCTTAAAAAGTATATGAAACTATTTATTATTACTTATTGCCTTGATAACATGCTGCATTTAATAATAGATGCTCCTTAGGTTGTAATTTAAGTATTTAATGCATGTTTGTTTTGTCATTTTTTCTATGTCAATAGCTACATACTGAATTTCTGCTGTAGTCTTAAAGTGATTAATATCAGCACAATTTTAGCAAGAAAGGATGGTTCCTGGCAAAACTGTGACATAGGTCTATGCAGTAGAGTGGCACGAATGTGTCTGAGGGCTATTTTATCTTCTCTGACCAACTTTCAGAGAAGCCATCACCTGCCCATCTCTAGGTAGAATATTCTCCCAAGCCCAGGAAACAAACTGGAAGTTGGATCCTGTGAGTAGGTTATATTATGTGGCAAAGAGAATACAGGTTTCTGATAAGCTGTATTTATGATCAGGAGATTATCCTGGAACATCCAGGTGGCCCAGTAAACACGGGGTTGAGTAATGAGGAAAAGGGAGGCAGAGGGATCAGAACCAGTGAGATAACATCATGAGAAAAATCTCACCATATTGCTGGTTTGGGGAATGGCGAAAGGGAGCCTTGAGCCAAGGAACACAATCAGCTTCTAGAAGCTGAAAAAGACAAAGAAACAGAATCTCCCCTAGAAGTTACAAAAGTCCTGCTGACATTTTGATTTGACCAGTGAAGTCCATTTTGGACTTCTGGTCTCCAGACTGTAAGATAACTAACTTGTCATTTAAGGCATTTCATCACTGCTCAGTCATGGCTGACCCCATGGACTGTAGCACACCAGGCTCCTCTGTCCTTAGGATTTTCCAAGCAATAATACTGGTTGTCATTTCCTACTCCAGGGTATCTTCCTGACCCAGGGATTGAACCTGCATTTCCTGCATCTCCTGTATTGACAGGTGGATTCTTTACCACTGAGCCACCTGTGACTTAAGTCATTGAGCTTGTAGTTGTTTGTTCCAGAAGCAAGAGGAAGCAAATACACTGGCTCTTCAAGGTCATATAACGGAGGAGCACCCAGGGACAGGGATGACTTACAGAGTTTATTCAGATGCCCTGGGAGAGCCTGGCCAGGAAGAGAATGTGACCTGACAAGTCAGGGAGGAGGAAGATGACAGAGCCTGAACCGTCAATCTGAGCACGGAGATGGAATGACAGGGTAACCGAGTACAGAGACAAATAACAGGTAAGGAGTTAGGAAGCTAAGGGCAGCAGGGCTAGGCTATAGGGGCAGGGCGGGTGAGGTTCAAGACTGGCCCTGGGAATGACAACAGGGATGAGAAGAGAGGCTCCTCTGCATTGTGACTAGGCTAGGATACGCCTGATACTTTACAGTCCTAGCAGCTCTCTTATTGGGGATGCCCTGACAGTTCTCCATGCCCCAGGCGTGGCTCCACCAAGGATGTGTGTCTGGACCTCCGTGACATCCTCCATGGCCACTGACAGCAAATCAGCTCTGAATACATGCAGACGAGAGGTTGTTCAAAGAAGTCAATGCCAGGGATCAGTGGGGTGATCCCTCCCGTGAGATGCGGACTGTCTACTTGTGGAAGCACACCTTTCTCTTCACAATAGTCCTAACGTCTCACTTCATGTGGAGAAAGCCAATGCCGATAACACTCTATGTAAAGCTCATTGTCATAACGTTTTATGTTAATAAAGAAACAGTAGGCTTTGACTTCTTCCTCCCTCCTTCTCATTCTCCTTTCTCTTTCTTTCTGTTCATAGTAATATTCTAAAAGCTCTGAATGTGCCAGAGAATGCAAATTCCACCAAAAGTATGGTACCCAAGGAGATGGGAAACATGAAAGATGGTGAGTGTGTTTTATAGTTTTTTTTTTTCAGGATACCATGGACAGCATAATGGTATTTTCCCCTGCGTTTCTTGTCTTCTTTTCTGTCTGACCTTGCTGTCTCCTGGCTCTCTAACAGAAAAACCACGTCTCAGTGTTCAGCGTACTTGGAGCAAGATGGCAGCACCAGTCCCTGGGAAACAGCCTCATTCTTCCCACATAGGACTTGAGAAGGAGAGCAGCTTTCAAGTTCAGTGTCCTCAATCACCACCAACAATACCTAATATCTGAGACAAGTCTTAGGAATTTTATTTTTAAATTAGGAATGCCTAAAGAAACAAATAAAACAAGAACCCCGAGAGTAATAGGAAAACACAGTGTTCCTCACATTGGAGAGCTATTTCATCCTAATGACAGTTGCCAAAGGACATCCAGCATGTATAATTAAAACCTGCACCCTGCATCCATTTACAGGGCAGGGGAAATGCGGGCTGGCAGTGGGCCAACAGGAGGCCCAGGGCCAAATTTCTTTCCAACTGACCGTGTGTCCTTGGATCAGTCTCTTCCCTGGATCAAGGACGTTGAGTTCTGTGTCATCCAAGCTTCACTTGGGCTCTGAAGCTCCATGACTGTATCGTCCTAGCTAAAGGTCACTGTTGTTTTTTCCTAGGTTGCTTTCATGGTCAAGGAATTCCAGGACCAAATGTAAGTGGTGTATCATGGTGACAAGATGCTCTTGGCTGCTTGGCAGAGCAGTCACTGACCACACAGCAGCAGAAAGGAGCGGAGAAGTCGTATCCTGGACGTGATGCTGGGTGGGCACTGACTGGCTCCTGAGGCTACTGCTAAGGAGGCTACTGTCACTAGATCCCACGGCCCTCCCCACTTCCGTTTTTAAAAAATGAGTGTCGACTTCAATGTCAGTATTAGAATGAAGGAGGCAGTCGTATGATCTTAGGCACGAAAGAGGCCTGAGAGGCGATCTGCAGCGAACCACGGCTCTCGGCAGTGCTCCGCGCACCCACTCATAGGTGCTGCTGCGCTGCGCTTAGGCTCTCCGTCATCTCTGACTCTTCACGACCCCGTGGACTGCAGCCCGCCAGGCTCTTCTGTCCGTGGGGATTCTCCAGGCGAGAATACTAGAGTGGGTTGCCATGCCCTCCTCCAGGGGATCTTCCCAACCCAGGGCTCGAACCCAGGTCTCCCACATTGCAGGCAGATTCTTTACCGTCTGAGCCACCAGGGAAGCCCTATTTATAATGAGGATACTCAAATCTCAAGAGAAGTTGGCCCACTGGTCCATTCGCACTGAGTGGCACAGTTAAATTTGAATGCCAGTGGCTCCCCCGGCAGACCCCTGCTTTTTCTGTGACTGCAAAGGCCATCTTTTATTGGAGTCTCTGTGTTTGGCTAAAATACAGTCCCACAGAGTCCTTGCTTTGCCAAAGGTGGTGATCCAGAACCACTGGCACCAGCTGGAAACTTGCTAGAAGTGCAGAGTCTCAGGCCCCTCCCCAGAACTGCTCGACTAGAATCTGATTTGTGATAAGTCCTCCCAGGTGATTCATGTGCACTTGACAGTTTGAGAAGCACCAACATCAACTGTTCCTAATTCGGTACAAATAGCCACACTTTCCCCATAGTCTTTGAGCTTTGTATAGTCCAACGCTGGCCATTATTACAGTTCAGTGTGGCCCAAGAGGACCACAACAGTTATGTATAAACCAGCATTAGCAAGTGGTTCTTTAGTCCTCTATGCAGAAATCTGTGACCTCCATGGAAAAAGCCTTAATGATTTTCAATCTCTACTCAGGAATCAACATCCATTTTGGTATCTAGGAAACAAGGAAGCGGCTTGAGGTTTTTTTAAGTATCAGATGACTGTGACTCTTTTGTTAATTTCTGCTTACTTTGCCTTGGCTTCGGTTTCATGAAACCAGAACCTCCTATTTACATAGGGTTTACATAAGGTTCATTGTTCCCTCTGAGGCACAAAGAGACAGCCTAGGGAACAGAAAAGAGCAAGGGCCTGGAACCCAGAGTCCCCCATAGCTAAGTCTCAATAATTCATCATCTATTTAATAGGTGTGTAACCTGGAGCAGGGCATTTTACCTCTCTGAGCTTTCCTCTCCTCATCAGTAAAGTTGTTATGTCAATAATAAGGGACATATGTGAGTCATGAGAGATTACATATATGAAAGTACCCAGAATGCAGCAAATATTCAGTAGAACTCAGAGCTGTCTGATTTAGAAAGGTAGTAAATAGAGCATACAATAAATATTTCTTCAGTATCCACAATGTGAGTAGACACTGGGAAAACAACAATAAATAAGACCCATATAACATCAGTCTCCATTAGAACTATTGTCCATTAAGAAGGTTAGAAAATGATGGCTGAGTGCTTGCTATGCATGAGGCACTGTTCTAAGGACTTCACGTGGATTGACTGATTTCATCATTGCTGTTCTTCAGTGGTTACTAGGTATTATCCTTTATTCTCATTTTACAGATGAAGAAACTGAGGCATATTGGCACATAATAACCTGGCTAAAAGCTGTATAGTTAATAGGCAGAAGCACCTAGGTTATGATCCCAGACTGATCAGTTATGGAGCCCAAGTACTTAAGCTCTATGCTAACCTGTCTTACTGTACACAGCAACTAAATAGATACAAATATTTGATTCAAAAGGAGGTGGTCAGAGGGCTAGGAGAGTGTATCGGGGGGCCCAACCTAGTCTGAAGGGTCAAAGAAGGTTCTCTGTGAAGGAGAAGAGAAGGAGGGTGGGAGGGAGGTGATGAGAACTCAGATAAAGAAGGGGAGAGGTTATCCCAGCAGGGTCAGAATAGAGATGAAGACCTGGGATTAGTAGAGAACTCAGTTAGTTTCATATTAAGTAACAGAACAGTGCTTGATTCCTGAAGAGAACTGAAGTTCAATAATCAGCCAACCCACACATACACTCACAGACACAATCTTGTGAATGTTATTTCTGTCATAAACACATTCTCAGCTATTAGCCCTGGACATTGTCTCTATCTATCCTTCCAAGAGGTACAAATGAAGGACAGGTGAGCTGGCAATGAGAAGGAGACAGAGGGCTTTGGCATCCAGTCTGATTGGTCATGGATCCACTGATTCCTCCTTTCTGTGTAACCTTGAAAAGGTTATTTAAAACTATTTTCTAAACTTTGGTTTCCTTATCTGGAACATAAGAATAATAACGCTTACTCCTAATATCGGTGGTGAAGATTAAATAAGACACGCATGTGTGGCGCCTGACTCATAGTAGGGCTTAAGGAATGTTATCACCTTCTCCTTTTCAGTGTTCAAAGTTAGGAGCTGACAGTTGTACAGAGAAACCAGACAAAAACGTCTGAACACCCAGGTCCCCTCACTCATCCTCCATCTCTGAAGGTGTTTGATTTTTCTGATGTCTTAAGCAAGGACCAGTTACCAAGTTCTCTCACAGAGCATCGCAAGACTTTCCAAAACAGTCTTTTACTTGTTTAAGATCCTTCAAAGGAAGCAAAGCTCCAATTTGAACGAAGACATCCAAACACCCTATTGGCAGTCTCTCTTATAACCAAATAAGTAAATATGAAACTGGGCAACAAAATAAGAATATAAGAAGACAGCTAATAAAATTGATGGGATTATTTTTTTTCTCCTAGCAGTACCTGCTAAAGGAATATGCATGGTCTCAGTCTCCAGCAAATGCCAGAAAGAGTAACTTGGAGTCAACAAATTCTGACTTGTTTAGGGATACTTGGAATCTAACAACCAAAAGCATCTTAAAGAACTCTGGGTTAAGTCCCCCATTTTCCAGCATATTTGAGTGATTTTTTTAAAGCTGAACTGAAAATCATGAGGGGGTTATTGGCAAAACGAAGACTTGAACTTGAGACTCTTGGGGTAGTCAAGGGGCAGCATATGCACTGATCAGCTAAGGAGATTTGCCACCCAACACAAATAGTTCAAGTTTCAACATTTAACCAGAAATCTGTGAACAACAACTGTGGATAAGTGGCTAAATTACCTTCTCTGAGAGAGGAAAACATGGAGCTAAAACTGCCCTAAAGCAACAAAGCCTCAATTCAACAAATTTAAGAATATATTTTCTTTTCCTAATAGATGTAATAATCCTCAAGCTTGTCACTTCTCATTGACCTCTTTGTGGAAAGCTAGTAGTGTTTGCTTAAATTTGCATGTGATTTCCATACTGGTCACCCAATCCTAGACTCACATCAGTGGGTAATCACAGACCAGTCCCTGTTCTAGTTTTCAGTCATTAAGCAAGAATGCTGCATGCCTTAGCCTCTGCCAGGCAAAGTCATCACCCAAGGAAAGCAAGGCTATTCTCCATCATGGCCTCCGTCCAGCTGGGCATCAAGGCAGCCTTCCTAATCCTGATGTCCTTCGAATGCCTTTCAAGAAGCCTCAAAAGACTCCTCAGTGAAGCACTGTGTGGTCTGAACAAATGAGCTATGAGAGAAACATCTGGGGCAACTGAGGACATTTAAATTGGGAATGGACATGATGTAGCACTAGGAACTGATTGTTAATTTTGATGGATATGGTAATTGCATTATTGTTATGTAAGACAAAAGCCTAACTTTTAGAGATGTGCTATGGAATATTTGGGAGCGAAATGTCAAGATGGCTGTAACTTGCTTTAAAACATAAAACTGCTTTAAAATACTAAGCAAATTTTAAAGAAGGATAAATCAATTGCAGCAAAATATTAGTGTTAATTAAATCCAAGTAGCAGTATCCATTATACTTCTCTGCATGTGAAAAATTTCATTCAAAAAAATTTAAAGAAACAAATTTATTCTGCTAGAATTTAAAAAGAGCTATGGAACACCACTTCTTATTATTCTGTTTGATCAGCCAAAAGTCAACCTAGAAAAACAGGTGCTATGATGAAGAAAATAAGAGCTCCTTGCTTTTTATGTAAAAGAGAGCTACCTAATACTTGAATATTTACTCACTGCATAAACTTCTAACATCAAGAAGTACTAGAAGTAACAAGTGAAAGTCTCTGTCTGCAGATTGACCTCTCCCTGTCCACTGCCCCCAACAGCTCCCATCCCCACCCTTCCCCCCACCATTAACAGTTTAGTGGAAGTGAGCAGGAAAATGAATTTGTGCTCTTGGGCCAAATTCAGTGCTGAAATCATCCATTAGAAGAATGATAGAAGCAGAGTAGTAGGATAGAGTGGGGGACAAGGGAGAAATGAGAGGAAGTAAGCTTTCTGACTTCCCTGGTGGCTCAGACGGTAAAGCATCTGCCTACAATGTGGGAGGCCTGGGTTCAACCTCTGGGTCTGGAAGATCTCCTGGAGAAGGAACTGGCAACCCACTCCAGTTTTCTTGCCTGGAAAATCCCTTGTATGGAGGAACCTGGTAGGCTACAGTCCATGGAGTCACAGGGAGTCAGACACGACTGAGCAACTTCACTTTCACTTTTCACTTTCAAGCTTTCTGAAGCACTAGAGAGCTGGATGCAGGTATGTTACTTTTGGAAAGACACTGCGGTCTTCACTCTGTCTCTCCCCATGAGCAGAATATGGCCTTTCTACTAGTGAGTTCAGTTCATCATTCAGGAGAGTTTAAAGGTTGCAAATACTCCCTTAAACTGAAATGCCCAGGTTGGTAGAAAGAAAGAAACTGGAGTCCCTTAGTCGTGTCCAACTCTTGCAACCCCATGGACTGTAGCCTGCCATGCTCCTCTGTCCATGGGATTCTCTAGGCAAGAATACTGGAGTGGGCTGCCATTTTCTTCTCCAGGGGATCTTCCTGACCCAGGGATCGAACCCAGGTCTCCCACATTGTAGACAGACACTTTACCTCTCAGCCACCAGGGAAGTACTCTACCATCAGGTTGGTAGAGTAAAGGCAAATCCTGGAAGACAGTGCCACCTTCAGTTTTTGGTCCTCATGGGAATACTAGGCTCCAGAGTGGAAGCCATGACAAGATGGCTCCCTTCCATCCTGAACCACTTGGTTAAATGAAACAGGAACTTATGCTAAACCTGTAGGTGTTATCTGTTTTAATTAATCGGCAAAACAGGCACTGTGTAATACCAAACATATTGATGGTTTCATGAAAATATACCATTTGGTATGATCCATACCTTATATTCCCTGAAACTTAATAAAAGCAGACTTTATACTAACAGCTCATGTACAACAGCTTACACCTAAAGTGACAAAGAAATCATCTACCTTTAGAAAATGTGACTTGAGTCCTCTCAGAGCGCTCAAAGGCACTTAGGTTTCAGCAGGAAGGACTGAACGCTCAGGGTCTGGTGAAAAACACTGAGCAAACTGTTGGGAATGCTTCACATTGTACTAAAACAATGGACTGGGTCTCTTGTTTGGGTGGTATGGCTGTGATTTCCAGAAACTGGATGAATCATTTGTCTCCAGCAGGTAATGGCCATGCCAACTTGGCTGGGCACCAGGTGGCCTTTTCTAAAAGTTGCAGAAGAAATATGTGCTATAAATAGAAATGTTCCAGAAGTATTTCCTGGAAGAAAAATCCTCGGTGACCAAGATCTCCTTTTCAGCTATTTTTCTACCCCAAAAAAGGGCTCCTTTGGGGTCTTTCTTCTCTTAGATCTGTGAGTGTAAATAATATAAAAAGGATCAACAAGCTGTATTTATTAGAGAGGGAAAAGGAAGTAGTAGTTCTCACTGCTATAGTCATGTATATCAGTTAAGAATGCTTTGGGTTGCAAATAAGAGAAACAAGGTCTAACAGAGGCTTGAGCAAATGATTTTTCTTTATCATGTATCAAGAAATGCATAAATGGATAATTCTAAAGTGATATGGAAGCTCAAGGATACCGTTCAAGAACATCTATGACTTCTACCTTTCAACTTCACTTTTAACTTTCACTTTTAACTTCACTTCTAACTTTCAACTTCACTATCCTTAAGAAATTGGCCCATTTTCCTTATTGCTTTGTCTAATAGTTATAAGATGGATCCCATAGCTCCAAGAAACAAAATTTCAAATAAGGCAGGAAGAAAGAAAAAAAGAAGTTATCTATCTGTCCCTTTTATCTGGAAAGAAAACATCTCAACCTTCCATCCAAGTTCCCCTTAACTTTCATTGGTCTGAACTGGATTACATCATCTCCCTCAGATGAAGGGGGCCAAGAAAAATGCCTTTTGCAAAGGAAAAAAGGTGTTTATGACTGAATTCAACTAATTGATGATTTGCTGCCTGGAACTATACACATTGCAGAGGTGGTTGTTATCAAGGAGGGAGACAGAAGTGGATATTAAGCATATAACTTATACATCTGTCCCATCAGATGACTGCCCTCTACATTCAGTCCCTTGTTCTCTGTCTCTTCTTCCCCCTCTCCCTTCTGCTTTGGACACAAATAGAATATAAAGCATGCTCATTTTTTAAGGCTGGAAGAGTTTAAAAAAGTTTTAAACTTTTTAAGGCTGGAAGAGTTAAAAAAGTTTTAAGAACTTTTTTAGTTCTTCCTGAATGGTCTCCTCGGGGACACCATCTCCAAGGACTTTATCTCACGGAAAGCATCCCACAGAAATCATTTACTGTCTGCTGTAAGCCAAACATAGCTAAGTTTGAACTATTTTTGGTAATTTTCAAATAATCCCGCCAAATGTTTAGCCTCCCTTAAGCAAATTTTCCCCAGTCAGCACAGTCAGTATGGAGTGAAGCCTTGATTTGAACTCAACTCTGTCTGGAGCCAAAGACCTTCTCTCACATATGTGCTCTTTCTCTCTACTGAATTGCTATGGAACTTAGAGTTTTGCCAAAGCCTCTGTTTTCTCCTGCATCACTCTATGAATTATTTATTTGTGCAAATTATACAAAAAGAGTTCTACTTCCTAGGGTCAAGAAGGTCTTCCAGTTGTCCTTGTCATTTATTTCCAATCATGTCTAACAAGCCAAATGAACTTTCTTTACAGAATTTTACCCCCCAGGGCACAAGGAAAGCTTCTCAATGAAGACTTGACCTAATTGCCCTTGCTTCACCAAGGGATAAGGTATATTTATTAATACTATGGTCCTTTGGTTCTCAATCCTGGCTAGTTTAGCTGGTCTAGGGTGGAACCTGGGTAGAGCCTAGGCAGTAGTATTTTTTTTAAAACCTCCTTAAGTTTTCCCATGAAGCCCAGATTGAAGTTCTAAGATGAGACTGAGTCTCTGCAAGTTACCCCAGCAATTGCAGCCCATTCTAATAATCAGGCTCTGCATATAAGTTAAATAAGCAGGGTGACTGCTTACATCATGAGAAATACCATGCTGGATGACTCGCAAGCTGGAATCAAGATTGTCCAGAGAAGGGAGAAATAACAACAACCTCAGATATGCAGACGATAACACTCTAATGGTAGAAAGCAAAGAGGAACTAAAGAGCCTCTTGGTAAGGGTGAAAGAGAGAGTGAAAAAGCTGGCTTAAAACTTTACATTCAAAAAACAAAGATTATGGCATCTGGTCCCATCCCTTCATAGCAAATAGAACGGGAAAAAAGGAAGCAGTAACAAATCTTACTTTCTTGGGCTCCAAAATCACTGCAGACAGTGACTAGAGCCAAGAAATTAAAAGATGCTTGCTCCTTGGAAGAAAAGCTATGACAAATGTAGACAGCATATTAAAAAACACAGATATCACTTTGTCAACAAAGTCCATGTAGTCAAAGCTATGGTTTTTCCAATAGTCGTGTATGGATTTCAGAGTTGGACCATAAAGACTGAATGCTGAAGGATTGATGCTTTTGAATTGTGCTGCTGGAGAATCTTCTTGAGTCTCTTGGACAGCAACGAGATCAAACCAGTCAACCCTAAAGGAAATCAACTCTGAATATTCATTGGAAGGTCTGATGCTGAAGTTCCAATACTTTGGCCACCTGATGCTAAGAGCCAACTCATTGGAAAAGACCCTGATGTTGGGAAAGATCGAGGGCAAGAGGAGAAGAGGGTGACAGAGGATGAGATAGTTAGATGGCATCACTGACTCAATGGACACGAATCTGAGCAAACTCTGAGAGATGGTGAAGGAGACAGAAGCCTGGAGTACTATAATCTATGGAGTCGCAGAGTCAGACACGACTTTCAGTTAGGTTTTTGTATTAACCCATTTTACAGACCAGGGAAATTACTTAAAGTCCCACAGTCAATAACTGGTGGAACCAGGGGTCCAAACCAGGAAGTCTAACCCTTAGTCTCTGGTTTTCTCTATATGGTGCTTCCTGCTCTAGACCACATTGGAGACTCTCTGCTAAGACAGAAAAGAGTCAGGGAAGTTAAAGCCCAGGATTGGCCTGTCTTAGATCAAAGGAATCTGATATAGAAAGAGAAACAAAGGCAGCTATTATCTATCAAGGGATTTATGATTCTATAAAGTCAAGCTAAAGAATCTTCCTACCATGTGTAAGACCTCACACTATGCACAAGGACTTGACCTTTTCAAGACACAGACAAAAATTATTTCTAGGCAGTATGACACAGTGACTTAACTTTGAAAAGTCAGGGTCTAACAGTTTGCCTGGCAACTCCAAACAGCTTGGGCCCCATAAGCTAACGCCTTTAAGTTTCTGAGCCTCAATAGCCTCAAGTGGAAAAAAGAATAAAATGTTATGCCCTCAGTGGGTCTGAGAATAAAAGGAGATAATAAACACGCAGTGAAACTGAAAGGGTTAGTCGCTCAGTCCTGCCCAACTCTTTTGTGACCCCACGGACTGTAGCCACCAGGTTCCTCCATCCACGGAATTCTCCAGGCAAGAATACTGGGGTGGGTAGCCATTCCCTCCTCCAGGGGATCTTCCAGACCCAGGGACCAAACCTGGGTCTCCTGCATTGCAGGCAGACTCTTTACTGACTACGCCGCCAGGGAAGCTTGATAATAAACATAATAGCCTATAAATAAATAAAAACAAGTATCTAGTTCTGTTGTCTAAGAAACACCCCTTCAGTTCAGCCATCAAATGGTTAAGAAAGCCAGCTTGAGTGTAATCACAAGGTTGAGATATTTTATTTCTGAACAAAGCTTCTATAATTTCAGCTTGGCTATGTCTATACCCAGCTCCTTGCCGAATCCTTACGGCAGCCTGTGAGACTTGTAAGCAGATCCAGAGCTCTGCAGTAATGCTCTTTGAAAAAGTATTGTGTTTTAATAAGTCACTTTTCTCTCCTCTGGCTAAGTTCACATGAATTAGATTGCAAGGCACTTTATGCAAAACGTCTGACCTTCACTGGCTCTGATTTGCATTGTCATCGTTCCTTTATTCTTCTAAAGTGCCTTCATTTTGCATAATGTTATAATGTTATTCAGGCTTTGCAGTTAGCACTATTTCATTTCTCCAATTATAACCATTTTAGGCAAAGCTATAGATAACCTTCAGATATCCATGCCTGTTTCATATTTCATTCACAAGGAGGAAGCAATGAAATTGGACTTAAAAAAAAGGAAGAGAAAAAAAAAAAAAAACCCTTTAAGAGCTCATTTTGGGTGGATTTTTAAAATTCCAAGTCTAGATTTTCTTTCCCTTTTGGGGATTAAGAGAGAGTGTTGTCTCTGTTCCCCATGAACATCTTTGCTTTACTGTTTAGTTATTACAGGCAAAGCTTCCTCTTGCAGCAGGGGCATTCACTTCAGCAGAATAACCCAAAACTGTAATGTGAAGAGATTTTCAACCTAAGACCTCTCTCAGCTGTTTCTATAAGTCACACCCCACTGTGGGAATGCCATCCCAAGGCCAAGAATTGTTGTCGCTGTTGTTCAGTCATTAAGTTGCATCCAACTCTTTGCCACCCCGTGAGCTATAACAATGCCAGGCTCCTTTGTCCGTGGAATTTCCCAAGCAAGAATACTGGAGCAGGTTGCCATTTCCTACTCAAGGGGATCATCCTAACCCAGGGATGGGACCCATGTCTCCTATCTTGGCAGACAGTTTTTTTTTTTTTTTTTTTTAACCACTGAAGCACCAGGGAAGTCCAGGCCAAGGATCAGAATCAGTTAATGAAACAATGTTTGTATGAAATATGACATACAACTTTCCCCGTGGTCCAGGGGTTGTGAATCTGCCTGTCAATGCAGAGGACACAGGTTCGATCCTTGGTCTAAGAAGATCCCACATGCTTAGCAACTAAGCCTATGCACCACAACTGCTGAAGCCCACAAGCCCTAGAGCTTGTGCTCCACAACAAGAGAAGCCACTGCAATGAGAAGCCCATGTACTGCAAGAAGAGTAGCCCAACTTGCCACAACTAGAGAAAGACCATGCACAGCAGCAAAGACCCAGCACAGCCAAAGCTAAACAGATTAATTAACTAATTTAGAAAAGAGACATAACATATTAAATTCATTGTCGTCGGTCATGTGCTTATGTAAATGAGGTTCTGATCCTTTCTTTGTTAGTTGGAGAAGACTAAGAAATACATTCTGAGAGAGGGAGATGGAGGGAGTGAAGTAATGACCCCAAATATCAACCCTTTCACACTTTTGTAAAGACCCTCGATTACAATCTGGATATACTAAATAGTTGAAGGACTTCCCTGGTGACTCAGTGGTAGAGAATCCACCTTCCAATGCAAGAGATGCAAGAAACATGCATTCCATCCCTGGGTTGGGAAGGTCCCTTGAAGAAGGAAATGGCAACCCACTGCAGTATTCTTGCCTGGGAAATCCCATGGACAGAGGAGCCTGACAGGCTACAGTCCGTGGGGTCTCAAAAGAGTTGAACACAACTTAGTGACTAAACAACAACAACAACAGAAGGAAACATTCATTTTTCATATTTATCAATTCCCTAATATTCCCAAGACAAGTCAAGCAGCGTGCAATACAAAATGCACCCACCTTCATCAGGGCTTACCGCCCTAGTCACAAGATTGTGGTGGGCTAGGCAAACAGTCAGTAAATCATGAGAGATTGAAGATTTACAGCAGAATTAGATTTTGATACATGAAGGGCATATGACTCTCTTATTTCTCTAACTTCTCTTCGCATGAACTGCAATTTGCTAAATACTTAAGGAAATGATATTTAAAAATTTAGTCCATACAACTTAAGAAATGAATCAGTAGTGAAATCATTTACTTCTGTTTAAGGCCATCTCTTTGAAATAACTGCTGTTTTTCTTGGTCCTCATCAACCCTGCTCATGTAAAAGGATGGCTGACATGACTTAGAAAATGTGTGGAAAGTCATTCCTAAGGTTGGATATATGAGTGTATGCTGGGCCGCATCTCATCAAAGTACCCTTGATTTTGCTTCATCCCTGAGTGCTCATAGATACTGACATCCATGAAGAATGAACTCTTCTATAAACTTTTCTCAGACGCCTACTTGAATCAGATGTCTCTACCCTGTAAGTTCCCACTAAGAACCTTCTTAGTTCTTACTGACATTACAGAGCTTTCTGAGTCTGGGCTATTCCTTCTCTCCAGTCCTGGCACAGGAAGTCATCCCTTGGCTTCTGCTGAAGGGTCTCCTCAACCCCACTCTAGTTGGCGCTACTGCAAGATCCAGGGTTCTAAACTGAGTGTCTTTTTTGTTGTACCAAAATTAAGGAAATCTCAAGATTGACAACAAAATCCTCTGTCTATACCAGGCCAACCTCTTAAACCATCTGGGACTTCTCTTATTGGCTTGTGCCTGCTCTACATTTTGCAGCGTCCTCCTTGAGTCCTCAACAAGAGGATGGACCAGAGCCCTCTGCCCTAAATAATCCCCAACCTAGACAACACATGTCTTTCCCCCTTCCAGAGTGGGAGGCAGGATTACATCCCTGGTTGCCATTCTCTCCCATCCCTGACTTTCTTCTTGGTTATCTAGGTTCAGAGGGAGAGAGAGACTTTCCCTTGCATCCAAGGGCATTCAATCTTCCCCCCATTCCCTGGGTGGTAACCAGCAAGCAGGACATGGGGAAGCAGAAATATTAAAGTCAGTTAATATATACCTAAAGTAACATTCTTTTTATCCTTAAATATCCAGAGTCTCAGTCATCAAATGCTTAGATTAGCAATTATTTTTGCTTCTCATTTTATAGATAATAAGACTAAAATAAAGAAAGTCCAAAATAAAATTAACCTCACAATAAATATCCATCTCTCTAGTAACACTGCTGCTGCTGCTGCTAAGTCGCTTCAGTCGTGTCTGACTCTGTGCAACCCCATAGACAGCAGCCCATCTGGCTCCGCCATCCCTGGGATTCTCCAGGCAAGAACAGTGGAGTGGGTTGCCATTTCCTTCTCCAATGCATGAAAGTGAAAAGTGAAAGTGAAGTCACTCAGACGTGTCTGACTCTTCACGACCCCATGGACTGCAGCCCACCAGGCTCCTCCGTCCATGGGATTTTCCAGGCAAGAGTACTGGAGTGGGGTGCCATTGCCTTCTCCCTCTAGTAACACTAGACTTTGGCAATTTTCCAGCATAATTGTATCTCATGCTTTTCTTTTTGAGGGATGCTCTTCCTGCCATTGAATCATCAAAAAAGCAAGAGAGTTCCAGAAAAACATCTATTTCTGCTTTATAGACTATGCCAAAGCCTTTGACTGTGTGAATCACAACAAACTGTGGAAAATTCTTAAAGAGATGGGAATCCCAGACCACCTGAACTGCCTCCTGAGAAATCTATATGCAGGTCAAGAAGCAACCGTTAGAACTGGACATGAAACAACGGACTGGTTCCTAATCAGGAAAGGAGTATGTCAAGGCTGTATATTGTCACTCTGTTTATTTAACTTATAGGCAGAGTACATCATGCAAAATGCCAGGCTGGATGAAGCACAAGATGGAATCAAGATTAGCTGGGAGAAATATCAATAACCTCAGATAGGCAGATGACACCACCATTATGGCAGAAACTAAAGAGCCTCTTGATGAAAGTGAAAGAAGAGAGTGAAAAAATTGACTTAAAAGTCAACACTCAGAAACTAACATCATGGCATCTGGTCCCACCATTTCATGGCAAATAGATGGGGAAACAATGGAAACAGTGAGAGACTTTATTTTGGGGGCTCTAAAATCACTGCACATGGTGACTGCAGCCATGAAATGAAAAAACCCTTGCTCCTTGGAAGAAAAGCTATGACCAACCTAGACAGCATGTTAAAAAAGCAGAGACATTACGTTACTAGCAAAGGTCCATCTAGTCAAAGCTAAGGTTTTTCCAGTAGTCATGTATGGATGTGAGAGTTGGACTATAAAGAAAGCTGAGTGCTGAAGAATTGATGCTTTTGAACTATGGTGTTGGAAAAGACTCTTGAGAGTCCCTTGGACTGCAAGAAGATAAAACCAGTCCATCCTAAAGGAAACTGGTCCTGAATATTCATTGGAAGGACTGATACTGAAGCTGAAACTCTAATACTTTGGCCCCCTGATGCGAAGAACTGACTCACTGGGAAAGACCCTGATGCTGGGAAAGACTGGAAGCAGGAGGAGAAGGGGATGACAGAGGATGAGATGGTTGGATGGCATCAGTGACTCGATAGACATGAGTTTGAGCAAGCTCTGGGAGTTGGTGATGGACAGGGAAGCCTGGAGTGCTGCAGTCCATGGGGTCACAAAGAGTTGGACACGACCGAGTGACTGAACTGAACTTCTTGCTGTTGACCCTTAAAACAGAGGTGTCTCTCCAAACTTAGTTCCTTAATTGCCTTATTTTTTTCTCTTCACTACTTTTTATATGTGTGTGAGTTCATCTACTTTCAGCATTTAGCCAGACTCTTTCAATCTAGACTCAACATTTTCTCCTTATCTCACCCATTTTCCCAACTGTTTTTGGGTATTTCTGCCTTGGGAGAAAGCTAGCTCTTCAAAACTGGACTTTCAGAGAACTGAATGGTCCCCATGGCATTGACTTTCTAATTTCTATTCACATCATGCTTTCTTCAAACTTCTTACTGTCACATTTAGGTCTTCACTCACCAATCCTGGCTGGCAATGTTGTTCCCATAGATTCTGTCTTCTTGGTCTCCATGGAACCTTATCCTTATCTATTAGTCTCTCTGTCACTGCCTGGCTTCATACAGGACCTCATTACTTCTAACTGGGGCATGAAGTCAGGTAAATGTGATGGAGTACAAAGAGAATGGGTATGTTGAGTATAAGGAGAATTCCATCTTGGTATTCTGGCATCTTAGATGACCCAATACTTGGCCCCAAACAGAGTTTGCATCTGATCTCCTGCCTTCCTATTCATCCTTTACAGACTTACTTAAGTTGGCAGCTCATTCTCCTTGAATATGGGCTTTCCTGTCCCTGTATAGCAGCTGAGGTTTTATTTTAATTTTTCTGTCTTGAATGAGCCTGGCAAGTCACTCCACTTTTTGCAATATACTCACCAACCATTTTAGATACTACAACTTTGTGAACAGTTTCTTGAACAGTTTATGAAACCCAGGAATACACTTTCCTCACCTATACAACTCCTCTTCAGCCATACGAAGGAGCCAACTCCTTGAAGAAATTTTCTTTGATCCTTAAGACCAGGTTAGCTTAAGCATTCCTTCTGTGTTATCTCAAAGTTTTAGGGGAGAACCTTCTTCTATCTCTGGCCCCTCCTTCCATAAACAGACACCACTGGGAAAGAGACATAGTTACTTTCTCTGTTTCCATTCCTCACCCACTTCTTCTTGTTGAGGGAAGAATGAGGTATCTGATTTCTGGACTTCCGAGAAGGGATGGAGCAAGTTTATCCTGACCTCCTCTTTTCTCTCTCTCCCTGTTTCTCTGTCCCCTGAAGCTTAGCATACATTTTGGTCTGCTCTCCTCTCAGTAGTAATGACCTCTCTCTATAGGGAAAGCTTTGGCTCTTAGACTATTATACCAGAAGCCAGAGGGGTAAGTTCAGTTTTGGTCTGGAGTGTTATTAGTGAGACCTCTGGGTGACAGATGCGGTATCACAGTCTCTAACTCACTTTTCATCACTCATAGAGCTGACATGCTGCTGTCCATGTGTTTCTCCCCTGTGCCTCTCAACTGACTGAGAACTTGACAGAGAAAACAAGAAGTACCTCAGACCTCCTCCATGATGGTTTTCCGTATGGCCAATACCAGTTTCTTTCTCTGTCTCTTCACTCCGGCCTGTAAATTCCTGAAGACAAGGATATTCTATTTCATCTTCGTATCCCCAGTGTCTGTCCTATGATCTGGTTCAATGAATATCTTCAGTGAATGCATGGATGAATGAAAACTTTATTACACACATGGCTTGTAATATATCTTATAACAGAATTGCATAAGTGAATGAATGAATGAATGACATTTACTTTTATACCTTCCATAATTAGCTCTGATTCCTTATCACAAGTTGCCTACCAGCTTGGGTAATCTAACTTCACAATTTTGCTGCAGGCCTACAGTTGCACTACACTTATAGCTCTTCCTCACTGCTTTGATCTTCCAATGCTGATGACATTGAAATTTGTCCAGGATGCTGCAGAACTGTTCAACCCTATCATCCAGAGCCAGATCATCCACTGAGAACTGCATCAGAGTTGGTTGGTAGCATTCCTCTACCCACAATCTTCTCTTTTATGCTTTTCTGCTCTCCCTTTATAAACCAATTCTGTCTCTTCCTGTTTCTCACCAGCCTCCCTTATCATGAACAAGCTGACACAGAAATTCAGGAAGCCCATTATGTCTATAGAATAAGATGCTTTTTTGATAATTTTTTTTTCCCTCCAAACTCCTGTCCTCTTTCCCAGAAATTTAGTTGTGCTATTTTTAACCTGAATTAGGTGTGTCTCTTTCCAGGAGACTTCCTTTCTGCAAGCAGTGGGAAATATTTCAGAATGCATCCTCAATTTTAACAGTTTAGCAATTATGTTATTTATTTATTAACCATTTCTACAGCCTGGGTTGGTATTTTAACAAAGGGAATTGGGGCTAATTTGAGCATGATTTTCATTTTTGGGCTTCCAGACTACCACCATTTGCAGAGAGGAAGAAAGCCTCTGATGATCCCAGAACATTTTATTCTTCAACTTCTTTGATGAACCAATCATTTACTAGTAATGAGTAAATATTCTATACTCCCTCTACCAGTTAATTATTGCCATGTAACAAGTCACTCCATAATTTAGCAGCTTTAAAATGAAAGCCATGTATTCTTTCTCAAGAATTTACAGATGAATAGGGAAGTTTTGCTGATCTGGGCTGATCTGGTTGATCTTGACTGGGCTCACTCAAGCATTTGTGGTCAGCTGAGTTGGGTAGGCAGCTCAGCTAATCCTGGCTGAGCTTCTGTGTCACATGTTTGAGGGTGGATGGGTCCAAGATGACTTTGTGACAACTCAGCTCTATCTGATTTCTCATTCTCCAGCTAGCCAATTCAGGTTTGGTCCCATGCAGTTGGTAGGATTCCATATTCAAGAAAACTCAATCACGCAAGAGCAGAGGAGACACTCAAGGGCTCTTCAAGCTTCTACTTGTGGCATGTTTGCTAGCATCCTAATAGTCAAAGTAATGTACAGTTTTGGTCCAAAGTTCATAGGGGGACAAGCTTATAGTTACAGAATAAAGAACATGAATAATGAAAAACTACTAAATAAGCCCAACAGTGAAATTGATTTACCACTTTCTAAACTTTCCTTCTGATTGGTGGACCTCAGGAGAGCATAACTGTAATGCCCTACCTAGTATTATCCTTGCAGGAATAGCATCATCATCAATAGCAACAAAATAGGTTTCATGGACCACCAATCACAGTGCTTAAACTATATACAAATGTTCTTATTGAATCCAAACAACCCTATAAAGTAGACACTATTTTTATCTCAAGCCTGACACTCTAACTCAAACTTCCATGGGTACAAGCATGAGCCCAGTCTTCTTAAAAACAGGTTTGCAATTCTGTCTCCTATGTAAGCACAGATCATAATGATGGCTTTTTGTCATAGTTTGTTCTTATGTCCTGGTAAAAACTCCTGCATGAAGAGTTTCTACACCAAATCTCTCCTTACAGTGTGAATTATTTGAATGGCTGAAAAATGCATGACTATACATTTATGAAATTAAGAGGTACAGTGATAAATATTACTCATGGATCATTTCTCAGTCATGGCTCACAAACCATTTTATGACACATTCTCCAGATTTTGAAATCTCTCTTTCCCCTCTCAAATTATTGCTAAGCAACAACAAAAAATGGGAAAGAAATAGCTTCTGGGAGCATCCTTCAGCTCGGAGTCCATCCTTTCTAGACCCGCTGCTACAAAGATGCTGGATCCAGGAAGGAAGTGGCATATCCATGAAACATGAAGCAAACTAAGCATATTTAGTAGTGGTTAAGAATGAAGGGGGCTTCCCAGATGGCCTTGGTGGTAAAGAAGCCACCTGCCAAAGAGGAGATGTGGGTTTGATCCCTGGGTCAGGAAGATGCCCTGGAGGAGGGGATAGCAACCCACTCCAGTATTCTGCCTGAAAAATCCAGGAGATAGAGGAGCCTGGGGGGCTACCGTCCATGGGGTCACAAACATTTGGACACAACTGAGCATAGCACAAGAGAGAGGGAGCCTGGGGGAGGAAGAGATGTCTGCTGCTTATTAAAGAAGCCATTATCTTATCAAGCCTGGCTTAGCTTATTCTTTGATACAATAGCCTCTTCAACAAATTCCAGAAAGTAAAAACTCACTTTATCTAAAATTTCATTGCCTATCAAATAAATTCCTGAAATGACCAACCCGCTTCAGCATGCTAGTCTTTAGACAGTGTGATTTCATCCTCAGTGAAGGCTACAGCATGAGGTGCAGGGGGACACTGGGAAGTACGTCATAGTCCTCACTGCAGGTCCTTTGTTGTGAGTGTTTGAGTTTAATGTGCATTACATGTTCCATGGCCCCTGGGAGTGCCCCAAGTAACAATCTAAGTCAAGGGTCAATAAAGTTTTTCTGCAAAAAGGCCAGATATGTTAGATTTTCAGGACACATGATCTCTATTGCAATTCTGTCACTTTGCACAAAAATAGCCAAAGACAATATGTAATGAATGTTCATGGTTGTTTTCCTGTAAAACTTTATTACAAAAACAGACACTGGGCCAGATTTGGGCTATAGGCAATCTGATGGTTGGCCCAAGCAGTCAAGATGTCTCTAGAGAGTAAACTCTGCTGCTTCGGGGAATGTTTGACTTCTGAGTAGGGTGAGGCTTAGGACAATTTGAGAAGCTTAACTTTCCCTTCTTGTCATACTCAACAATTGAAATCTGAAGCCTAGGTTAAGAAAGACGTGATAACGGGGATCTGCTGGGGAAAGAAGGGGATTCTGCTGGGGAAATTCTCCCTGGGAAAAGGAGACTGTGGTCACAGAGGAGCCTTGCTAACCTCTGACACAAATTCAAGGTTTTTCTCTGGCAAGGGCTCAGCTCTAAAGTGCTTGGGGATGTAAAGACAAGATGAACCAAGGGATTCAAGATAAATACTTCAAAAACACTGGATTAGAAGCAAAAGAGTCTGAGGCCTAGTTCTAATCTTGCCACTAACTAACCAACTAACCATACCTGTCAATTATCTGATAATTGTGCTCAAGTGTTCCCCAACTATTAAATAAGTGATTCTGATGTTTTGCATCTGTGTACCCACCCATCTGCATCAGAATCACTTAGGTTGCTCATTTCAAAGGCAAATTTCAGGACACCACCCTAGTCCCATTGAGTTATCATCTCTGAGGGTTGGAGCCTGGTTACATGTATGAGTAACCTGAGCTCTGAGTGTTCTCAACGTCCAGGAAAGTTTGGGAGCTACTGGACAAGGAAGATACTCTCAGTAAGCCTTCCAGCCCTGATGCTCTACGTCTCTGAAATGTGGCGATGATAAATTTATCTGCTTCTGCAGGGTCAACTTCCCAGGGAGAAAGGCCTGTTAGTCGTGACGCATATGGCATTCATTAGAGCTGCATGGAATTTCGGAAAGAATAACCAGCCTCACCTATACCTCTGATTGGAGAAATGGTCTCTTGGCCTGGGCAGATGTGTTATTTGACAATCAGAAGGGGGGTAAAATAACTCCACACCCTTTTCCTCAGGCCAAAATGCAGATTTGGAATTCACCCCGCGTGCCTTCTCAGGGAGGCGGCCACAGCTGATGAGGGACTTCGTACTTGTAGAAACAAGCCCTGGAAGTTGAGTCACGCCTTCGAAGCTGACACAGCTCCCTTCAGCTCCTAGAGCAGCCGAGGGAGAAGGGAAAGGTGTGTGGATGTGTAGCTGTGGTTTTTGTGATGTGTGTGTTGCAACTGTGTGTGAGAGTGGGTGTGGCAGGGTGGGGGTGGGGGAAGGTGTCTGGTGTTTGCACGTTGGTGCTTGGTGTGTGGTGGGTGTGGTATGTGTACTATTGTGTATTTGTGGGTGAGAAACATGGTCTTTGTGTGTATGCTGTAACATCTGTAGGTGTGTGGGCATCGTCTTTCTGGGTGTGGTGTGCATATGCTCGTGTGCATGTGTGTATGGTGTGTATGTGGTATGGTGTGTATGTGGCATGGTGGAGTGTATAGGGGGATGGTGTCTGCTGTTTAAGCCTTTGTGCTTGGTGTGTGGTGTGATGTTTGTGTATATTGCACGTGCAGTATGTGTGGATGTGGTGTCTGTGGGTGTGGCGGGCGTATGTTGTGTATGTGTGTATATACACACACATACCTGATGTGTGTGTATATGGGTGTATATGGGTGCATGCACCCATGCTAGCAGAGGGCAGGATATGGGAGATGGTTAACCCAGGAGAGTCAGCATCCACAGATTCCGTAGCCCCTAACTTGTGCCAAACCCAGACCAGGTGCTAAGAGTACAAGAGACGAATTAAAACAAGTCACCGCTGGGAAAAATCTGAGTCTGGTATGCAGCCTTTCCTGAGCGTCATGAGCCAGACACTTTCCTCGAATCACCCTGACAACAACCCACTGAGACAGAGATTGTGGTTGTTGCCATCTCCCAACTGAGGAAGGCTAAGCTGAGATGGATGAACAATGGGGCACTGCGCAAACTGGTTCCAGAGCCTGTTCTCTCAATCACCACCATCACAGTAGCTCATTGTGCTGAGGGTTTTGCAACGTCAGGATCTCAGGATGTGTGCAAACAACCCCATGAGACAGACGCTGCTATCCTCACTGTGCCCGTGAGAGAGTTGTCCAGAGCCGCAGAGTCAGTAAAGGCAAACCCAGGATCTGAACCCAGGCAGGGTTGCTCCAGGGTCTCTGCTCCAAGTATTCTGTTACTTTGCCTCAGAAAGGCAGACAAATGTGGAAATAACCGACAACACAGAAGATGCACATACAATGGTTAGAGGAAGGGAAGGGCAACTTTCTGGAAGAGGTCACAGAAGGCTTCCCTAGGAAGTGCTGTTTTCTTGAATTTGCAAACCTGACTCTTGGAGAAACAGCAGAGCCCATGTTCCTCTGGACATAACTTTAAAGACAACAGAAAGAGTCTGATGGTTGTAATTTCATACCGGTTTGTCTGTGGTTGGCAGGGAGCAGAGAGTTGCGTGCTATATCTTTTTCCTTTCTTTGAACATAAACTCCCTTGATGAAACATGAAATGCCTCTTCTGGTCATGTCAGTAGCTTCTTATAGCTCCCCACTGCCCCCCTCCCCCAAAACCCCAAGGAGCCAGAGAGTAGCCAAGGGCAGTCAAGCCTGAATATGATCAGAAAAGAAGGAAATGAAAAGCCTGTATATGCAGAATAGTGCTTCCCAGAGAGCAAGGGGCTGGAGAATTGTAGAAAAGGTCTTGTTGTATATTTTGCCCCCAGCTCTACCACAGTTTTTAGTCCTCTTTCCAAAATAATTAGAAATGATCTATTAGCAAACTCGTGATCATTATGTATCTCAGGAAGATTGGTCTGACTAGGGATCCTTCCAAAAGACTGTCTTCCCAATGGTAGCTTATCCTACAAGCTGGAGTTCCACTGTGCAGTGACTGTATCCAGAGCCCAACGTCGTAACTATGGTGTGTTTGTTTTTATAAAGAACAATTTGAAAATAAAGCAATATACACAAGACGAGGATCCAACTTAACTAACTAAATAAGAAAAGAAACTGCACTGGAAGACACCTTCACAAGCCAACTGAGCCACCTCAGTGTGAGTGTGTGTGTCTGTGTGTATGTGTGTGTACATGTGTGTATGTGTTTGTGAGTGTGTGTGTTCACTCATCACTTCTGGTCCCCTAGCTCTTACATGCTTCCAGGAATGGGAGGTCACCACTTGCCCAGGCAGGTCATGCCATTGTTTTGTAACTCAGATGGTTAGGATGGGCTCCTTATAATATTCATCATGTGTCCTAGTTCTGACTTCTGAAGTTACTCAGAGTCAATTTTGAATACTTTTTTAGTGACTTCAAAACCTTTCTGGAAGAAAGACATGAAAAGCAAACAGATATAAGTAAAATAAAGAAACACCCCAATTCTTCTCCACATAAAAGACCATTGATTATTTGACAATGACTAATAAATCCCTCTAATCCTCTTTTCCATCTAGCTTAAATATTGCTTCTGCCTAGCTCCACTCCCCACGTCCAAAGTCACATGACACTCTCCGTGTACACATGTGCACACACACATACACAGTGCCAATTGGTGGGTTCAACTCTCCGTTAAAACTCTGTGCCTGAGGTGGTCCTTAAGTAGAGTGTGGAGTGCCCAGGAGACTTACTCTAAAGTGAAGTCTGATGATGGTCCAGCTCAGTCCTTAAGTGGCGTTATCACTATCACACCCTTTGCTCTGTGCACAACTTCCCAGCATGTAGCTCGGCTCATCAGTGGGTCTTCTCGCCATTTCCTGAGTGTGTCCCCATCTTAAAACCACCCTTCTGGTGGTTAAACAGGAAACTCTTGTTTCTTCTTGGACGGAAGTTTTGATTCCCAGCAATACTTCCTGACACCATGGCATCAGACATTTTAACAAAT
Source organism: Cervus canadensis (assembly GCF_019320065.1). NCBI lineage: Eukaryota > Metazoa > Chordata > Mammalia > Artiodactyla > Cervidae > Cervus > Cervus canadensis. The sequence continues at coordinate 15,724,128 of NC_057397.1, read as the reverse complement.
TCAGTATTCATTTCCAACAATCAGCTAAGTGTTCACAGAGAAGGCCAAAGACAGACAGGTATGCAGGTAGCTAAAGATTACTCCGTTCTTCAAGCAGTTGTCTAGCTATTGAAAATTACTGTCAGGAATTCCTTGGCTGTCCAGTGGTTAGGACTCCATGTCTTCACTGCTGAGGGTATGGGTGGGTTTGATCCTTGGTCAGAGAACCAAGATTCCACAAGCTTCATGGTATGGCCTAAGGAAGAAAATTACTATCATCCAGCTTTCATTTCTCAGGTTTTTCTTCCAAAATACTCTGAAGGAAACTTCCAAGTCCCTTGCTGAGATGGACACACATGGTATCAGAGCACTTGATGCTTTGCAAGTCTAGCAATCCTACCAGAAAGGAAAAGAAGGTAATATGTCATCGCCGCTCATATCCTTAGGTAAACCATACCAGTTTCTGGTGATCACTGCTTCCTTCTCTAAGTTCTGGGGAAAAGGAAAAGTATACATATATACACATACACTTATGTATATACACACTCGGGCTTCCCTGGTGGCTCAGATGGTAAAGAATCTGCCTGCAATGCAGGAGTCACAGGTTTGATCCTTGGGTCAGGAAGACCCCCTGGAAAAGGGAAAGGCCACCCACTCCAGGATTCTTGCCTGGAGAATTCCATGGACAGAGGATCCTGGTGGACTACAGTCCAAGGGGTCACAGAGAGTCAGACACGACTGAACGACTAACACACACACATACACACATGTATATGCAATTTTTTTATATATACACATTTTCAGTTGTAGGGTTTTCTTGGGGACAGACATCAAATTTAGATGGAAATTCTACCACTTATATTTTCTTCCTATATAACTTTGAACAATTTGCCCATCTTCAGTCCTCTGGAATTGTCCTCTGTAGTTTCTGGAAGATTATTTAGAGTTACAACTGTGTACTCAAATCTCCTCTGTATTAAAAGTCATTTATTTGAGGTGGTGACCTTGAGCAAACGATTTATTTTCTTCCTACAGTTTCTTTACCTGTAAAATGGATATAATATATGTCTTCCAGAGCTGCTGTGAGAAAGGAATTCAACTGTGTATCTGAAACACCTAACACAGTGCCTGACGTGCCCTTTAATAAAGGTCTGCTTCTGCCTCGTGGGGACCTGCTTATTTTGTTTCTGCGTCTCGACCTCTGTGCTTCCATAGTATTTCCTCATGTATCCTCCTCTCTATGTCTGTCCTTTCCGGCTGGAAGATCATTACCCTTGACAGAGATGATATATTTTACAAAACGTACTCAGCAATGCCTCCTTTCTCTTCTCCGTTAACATTGTTTTCTGCCCTGAGCAATGAGCCTCTTCTTTCTTTATTCTTATTCTGAAAATAGCTTCTAAATAGTCCCACTGAAACTCCTAGTACCCTTTCAATTCTGAGTACTTTTCACAAGCCTCAGTTTATTCAGCAACTATTAATTAAAGACGCACTGTGTCCAGCATGTGCTCGGTGTTGAGGATACCCCGAGGAACAGCACATCGACAGGGCCCCTGTCGTGACACACCTCTCAGGGGGCGTCAGTCTCCTGTAGGTGAAGCTGGGTTTCACTCGTACCCCAGGTTCTAGGGTGAGTGAGGCACGCCGTGGAATTAGGATTCTAACCTAAGTGCCCTCTCTTCCATGTGATGCTGCCACAAATGATTTTTTTTTTGAGAAGTATCAACCGCACCAAGGAAATATCATGAAGTATACCATTAGCAGGTCCATGAGCCTCCTTCTGACATCATCTGCCTTCACTCAACTGATTATCCACTAATCCTTCTTAAGTGGTTACTGGATAGGGTAGTTAAGGTATAACTGATAACAGCAAAGGCATCAGCCTCTTCCAGTGCTTTATTCATGTCCACACACTCTGAGAGGGAGTGGGAAATGATTTAAGTGGTGTCCTCCCCACCATCATTTACCAGTTAGTCTTAATTCAGCCCTCCTGCAGCTCTCAAACATTAAGCTCTAAGTACCATGAACAGAAGATCATTATATTCCAGGATTACACGTCCTTTGCCTCCACCTCCTCCTCTGCTCATTCCCCAGGTAGTGAGGTATAAACAAGGTCTTCGGTAGCAGCAGGGGGTTGGCCCTGGACTCTTATCTCACTCCTCTCATTAATTCACTGTGTGACCATAGGAAATCATTAGACCTTTCTGAACCTCCTTTTCTTCAACTGCTAAATCCAGGACTTGGATCTGAAAATTCTTGAAAGAAGGTCTGGCTCTGAAGTTCTAAGGCAGGAACCACCTTGGTGGCTCAGAGGCTAAGACTCTCCCAATGCAGGGGGCCCAGGTTCAATCCCTGGTTAGGGAGCTAGATCCCACACGCCACAATTAAAGATACCACATGTGCTGCCGCTAAGCCCCAGTGCAGCCAAAGAAAGAAATAGGAAAGTTCCAAGGAGTCAACTGCCTGGTTCCAGAGATACTTGGCTGTGCCCAGGTGTTAGCAACCTGTATCCATCCCAAGAGCACTTAGCTCTGTAGGGATGAGGATACAGCTCTTCAAGAGGGTTCCCACAGTAGGACCTAAACGTTCACATTCTCTCCGGAGAGCTCATTTGTTCACCCAGACAGTCTGCATGGGGCTCTTACCATGAACAGAACTGGATGTGTAGCAGAGGGCTTGTAGCCTGGCTGTGCTTCTCACACACTGTGTGACCTTGAGGAAGCCAGGTGACCTCTCTGAGCCTCTTTACTTCGCCTGTAAATTTGTCATAATGGTACACTTTAAAGCAGCGGTGAGTCTAGAAATTTTACGACTATATTATTGATCTGATTGGAAGATGGCCTGAGGGACTTGCCCTGAACCTGTGATTCTGAAGTTAGCAAGCATGAGCGCAGGGCATGTGTTTAGAGTGTTTATCTACTTGAGGCGTCTAGAGTGAGAGCATGGGTGTAGGTGATATGAGGTGGTGGGACTCAGGCTTCGTCAAGTTACCCAACAGCACAGTCATTATTCACAGAGCCACTGGGACACTTCAGTGTGATTCTCTGTGCCTAAGTGCCTGGCGTGTGTGCGAAGAAATTAAACAGCATGCTGGTTTTGAACATGAGTCTGCTCTGTGTCAGCTCTAGGTGAAATACACATCACCCTAAAGTCCTCTGTCCTGCAACAAGGTCCATGAGAGGAAGACAGCATTTCTGTAGGGGCAGCATGAAAAGAAAATGATCCTCTCTTGGGAAATACTGTCTTATTCTTAAGATTTGAGGTAAATCACTGAGATTTTTGGAACATATCAGATGGTAGCTGCATGACTCCATCAGTCCTGTTTAAATATGCTTGCAAAGCTGAGGAGTCAGGATTTGCTTATCCTTGTCATGACAACATTTAGGAATTGACTTTGTGCCTGAAGGCTAGCAGGTCTTCAATAACTGTTCACTGAATCAATAGATGAGTTAGTGAATTAGTGTACAAATGGGAAAAAAAAAAAAAAGTCATGGACTATTTCATAAGACCACCTCTGGGAATTTCCATTTCCACATATATACCCAATCCCCATATTGGTCTATCTGAAGGGAAAAGTCCAGAATATTTTATTCCCATACATTTCTACATGCATAACCACAGGAGAATGCTCAAAGTATTTTGTAAACTTCTCATTTTTCTTCTGAAAGTGAAAGTGTTAGTCATGTTCAACTCTCCGTGACCCCATGGACTGTAGCCCACCAAACTTCTCTGTCCATGGGATTCTCCAGGCAAGAATACTGGAGTGGGTTGCCATTTTCTTCTCCAGGGGATCTTCCCAATCCAGGGATCAAATCTGGGTCTTCTACATTGAAGATAAGTTCTTTACTATCTGAGCCACCCAGGGAAGCCTCATTTTTCTTCTAGCCCTGGCAAATTCTACTCTGGGGTTACAGATAGACAGACAGATAGACCATCCTCTGAAATCTAAGCATTTGTGGGAGTTATCTCCACTATCCATTCACACCTTCCTCCTCAGTAACAGAGACCTGTTTTTTCAGTTTGGACATGTGCCTACATGGGACAAACACTACATTTTCCCACCTCCATTTCAACTAGGTATGGTCATGTGATAAGTTCTGCCCAATAGAATGTAAGCAGAAGTGGTGATGGAGTCCTTGGGGTCGCAAAGAGTTGGCCATGACTGAGCGACTGAACAAAACAAATTTATTAGTCCATGATGATTTTTAGAAAAATACAGCATGAGCTCCTATGTGAAATATCCTGTTGAGCTTAAAGATTTAAGGAAAAAAGAATCTGGTTGTAAACACACTCAGTCAGTTTGCTGTGCCCCTGACTCACGCCAGGTACTAAGCTAAGTAATGGAAATACAGAGCTGACCCAAGCAGAGACATTAGCAAATATTGATAAATAACAGTAAACAGAAAAAGATTTGTGTAGAAAAAAAGCATATAGCTTATGGAACCAGGTGTCAGAGGGACATTACCTAGTTGTAGGAAGAGGAATCAGGAAAAAATACATGAGAAAGTGATATTTAAACTGAAATGTGAAGGCTGAATAGCAGGTGACTAGGTTGAAAGTAGGGAAGAAAGAAAGACACAGAAACATCTATCTTAAGTAAACTTTAAAGGTCTCTTAAGGACAAGTTGATTAAGATCATTGAGTCACAAAAAGAGACTCAGATTTACTCTCTCCCAGGCTTGCCTGCTATAAACTTGATGCCTCCCAGCAAAATCTCCACCCAATCCTTAATACCCATGACTTCAGCTCTGGAAGGTATTTTTTCTTGAAGTTGCAATGGTGAGAATTTTTAGACTCGATACTCTCCCTTTCACATATTACAGCAGTTTTAAACTTACTGCTGAATATACAAGGTAGACGGTATTGGCCTCAATTCCAGGGCAGAAATGGAAACCTGGTGAAGTCAAGTGGCATACTTGGGTGTAAGTGATGGGACCTGAATTTTTCCTCTCATCTTCTATTTCCTGGTCCAGTGTCTGCTCACCCCTATCTTTCTAGTGTAGATACCATTTGCACACACAAGTGTGACTGTAAGGGAAAGAAATTAATTTATCCCTTTGAAAGGAAAATTTGCTACTTAATCCAACAATGCTAGTGAGAGAGATTAAAGTCAAATACTTTCTTCACTCCACTTAGGACCTGCTTCTAAGCCACACAAGAAAGTAAATAAAGACTTTAAATCCCCCTTTGGGTTTTGACCCCAAACATTATTACACAGCTTGATCAGAACCTTTATTCAACAGAATTGGCTCTACATGACACTTGTCTGTTACCAAAGAATCGACTCCACCCTCGACTCCACCCTCAGAGGATAAAGATTCAGCACCATAGGGAAGAAAGAACATTCTCAAAAGAATGTGCTATAAGCCCTGAAGGCAGTTCTCAGGAATGTCCAAACATGTTTTGAACAATGGCATGCCCTCCGAATATCAGGGTTCACCTGGATGAGATCTTTAACTCTGATCAGCAGTTCTTCGAATGATTTGGTTCTGATATACAAAAATACATGGAATGATACACTTATTAGTGTATCATTTATTAGTGTATCATTTAGTGGGAATTATATCTCAATAACATGATTTTTAAAGTGTCATCTCATTGGTTTGGGCTTTTCAGGTGGCTCAGTGGGTAAAGAATCTGCCTGCAATGCAGAAAATGCAGGGGACACAGGTTTGATCCCTGGGTTGGGAAAATCCCCTAGAGGAGGGCGTGGCAAACCCACTCCAATATTATTGCCTGGAGAATCTCATGGACAGAGGAAACTGGAGGGCTCCAGTCCATAGGGTCGCAAAGAGCCGGACATGACTAAAGCAACTGAGCATGCACGCATGCGCTCATTGGTTTTTCTGGTACATAATGTTACCACTTGGATAGCTGCTGGAAGGCTCAGAGGAGTAGCTCATACTTAACTGCCTATAGGTTGCAGTTAAGTTGAAAGTGAAAGTGAAAATTGCTCAGTCTTGTCTGACACTGTGTGACCCCATGTACTACACGGTCCATGGAATTCTCCAGGCCAGAATACTGGAGTCAGAATACTGGAGTGGGTAGCCTTTCCCTTCTCCAGGAGATCTCCCCAACCCAGGGATCAAACCCAGGTCTCCCACATTGCAGGCAGATTCTTTACCAGCTGAGCCATAAGTGAAGCAGTTCTACCATTACCTTGTTCCTTCCTGCTCATGGAACAGCTGGTGACCGCCCATCATCTCCTTTTCGGTTCCATGAGCTCATCAGCTTCATTACTTCACAGGAGCCCAGGGGCCTAGATAGAGCCTTCCTATCTATCTTCAGCAAAGATCTTTGCAATGAGAGATTTTACAAGAGAGGAATCTTCATGTCATGGACCAGCTGCTTTGGAGTCGCCAAGTGTTCACAGAAACTCACAAATCTCCTAAGGCTCCTCATGAAAACTATTTCCTCTAGAAGACTCCCTACAGCAGAGTTCAAGGAAGCTGCAGAAAACTCCAACGTGTGAGGGCAGCAAATGAGACAAAAAAGGTTGGAGAGGTTAAAGCTAATTACTCTGGGGATTGTGTTTGCTCAATGGCCTGAGGTCTCTTAAAACTAGCAGCAGAGTTAACTCCCAGTTGGGAGATTGAGTGAAAGGCATTCACACTTTTATATCCAAGAGAACATCCTTATTAGCAAAACACACTAATGATTGAGAGAAACTGGATGAGGAATGCAAGAGTCATGTACAAAGAATTTTACCTAAAACTAACCTAAACACACACACACACACACACACTTTACATGTCATTTTGACATTCATGCTATGCATAAAATGCTCTCTTTATTTTTTAATATATTCTTCCTTTCTTCCTCACTCCTTCTTTCTTTCCTTTCCCACTCTCTCATTTACTCATTCATCAAAGGGTGCCCCCAGTGCCAAACACTGACAGAACAATACTGCCATAGTCCCTCCTCTCACATAATTTATGGTTATTGGGATATGTGCAGATTAAGAATCTAGAACATGGCAAAATTCCTTCTCACACTCCTTACTGCAAGTAGTCCAGTCTAGAGCCATATGCAAAGATGTGTCATTCCTGGAAAATGCCTCCTTTGGTCAAGATTAGATTGAATTTGGTCATCAACCAGTCTTGGGGTTTCCAGAGGCACCACTGAAGCTTGGACAAGTCATAAATGCCCAGAGACCCAGGGAAATGCTAATTGTTAATATTCCTGGAATAGAATAGGAGGCCCCAGATCACAGGAAGCTTGGTTTTCAGTATCTACCTGGTCACAAAGAATCCAGGTTTTCTTTAATTCCTCAGAAGCAGGAGAGGCTCAAACATCACAATGAATGATTTAGGAGCAGGAAATATGTCAACCTACCAATGCTGCAGGGCCCCAAGATTACTGACACCTATCAGTAAGTAGGTGGGAACACTGAGTACTTTGGTATTGACTCAAATGCCAGAGGTCCAAGTCACCCAGGAATAGCATTTCCAAGATTAAAAAAAAAAAAAAAAATCATACATATTTGCATTCATTTGGACTAAGTTCTGCTGTGAGTAAAAGAGACCTAGAAAATTATTGCTTAAGTAAAGAAAAAGTTCATTTCATTCTCAAATTTGAAAGCCTTAAGGTAAGCATTTCACAGCTGATACACTGGCTTCCCTGGTGGCTCAGAAGTTGAAGTGTCTTCCTGCAATGCAGGAGACCTGGGTTCGATCCCTGAGTTGGGAAGATCCCCTGGAGAAGGAAATGGCAACCCACTCCAGTACTCTTGCCTGGAGAATCGCATGGAGGGAGGAGCCTGGTAGGCTACAGTCCATGGGGTTGCAGAGAGTCAGACACAACTGAGCGAATTCACTTCACACTGGTTTCCCATTATCAGCAACCAGGACCCTTCTGTATTTGGTCCTTCAATTCCCAAAATACCCTCATGATCCAAGTTTCCTTCTGAAATTAGCAATTCTAGGAATTTGTCTTCTAGGAACTAAAGGGAATTAAACAGTTAAGGACATACCTCTTCTCTTTTAAAGAAAACTTCTGGAAGATGCCAATGCCACTACTGCTTATATAACATTGGTCAAAATTCAGTCACATGATCACATCTTGTAAGGAAAGGTGGGAAATTTGGCCAGCAATACGTTCATGTAAATATCTGGACCTGTGGCTAAACGAAAAGGGAGACTGGATTATGAACTCTGCTACAGATAATCTCTGATAATGTGTTAGCAAAACAAAAACAAAACTTTTAAGTTTCCTAAGCCTGGGAAGAAAAACTTCTGCCTCTCTGAGCCTTGGTTTCTCCAACTGTAAAATGAAGATGAGATTACTGAGGAATCATCCATCTCATCTCTTTTTAAAACCTATTCAACACAGGCCGATTGTGCAGAGAACATTTTTTTTTTTCCAATTCTGAGACTCTAAGTGTCTTCACAATGATCTGCAAAACCTGGGTATCTTTTGGTAATAGGTGTCTCACCAGGATACGTCACATTCAGTGAGAAGACAAACCTATCAAAGTGTGGCTGAGATAATGACAAGGATGAACAAGGTCCATTCAACTCCAGGTTAATTGCCAGTAAGCGGTCAACTCCCAGTTAAGCAGTTGACTTAAAAAAGCAGACAGAATTACATTGGTCCTTATTATTTTTTTCTGAAACAGTTTCAGTGAGTAAAACTAAATCTTTTCATCCTATTGAAATACAACTGATCCCCTCTTTGGGGAACCCACTGAGAACCCAGAAGGCAAGGAAAATGAACTTCACAGCATCTTATGCAACTTTCTCAAACACAGATGCTAATTCAGCTTCTGAAAATTTAAACCAATCTGTGTATGCACACACATGATTACAAGGGGAAAGAAGCTTGTCTCAGAGAACTCTGTATGCCAAGGTTTTTCTGGCAATTGACCAGGGAAATTATAATGTTCCTACTGTTGACCTAATATCTAGAATAAACTCTTTAGCTTTCACCTTCACTGCCCTTCAGTCACTGAACATAAAGACCTGTCTCTTAGATAACACCAGCACCAAAAGCTAATCCAATTCTAATATATCAGATTCTGAAATGCATGTATTAATACAACCTGAGGTGCTGTTACAATGTTGAGGCTAAGAATTCAATCCAGTTTAGGAATTGGATGGCTGAGGGTTCCTAGTCTGAAGTTTAAAAGCTGTGTGGCGTTGAACAAATGACTTCTATAAATAACCTCAGTTTCCTCGTCTGCAGTATTAGGGATGCTCATGTCATTATCTCTTTATGAGAGTATGAAGTAAATACAAGAAATCCTGGGATGGAAACAGCAGATAAATGCTATGTTTTAAAAAGGCAAGCAAGCTTTTATTCTTCACATTCCACTTCTTCATCTCCACTAAAATTTCTCTTTGCCCTGTTTCCAACTCTATCCCTAAGTCCCTCCCCCCTCTCCCAGATCTATCTTTCTTGAGTCCTCTACTAGCCAGAGACCACAGGGTAGCTGTTTCAGCTACACCCGTGCGAGTGCCCTCCTGCCTCTTCTTGACCTTCCATGTCATCATTTGCCTTTCCAATTTCCACCCTCTATTTCCAGGTTTTTGAGTGTAGACAGGAGAAAAATGCTTATAGTGCTAATCAGCAAAACCACAAACTGCCCACCCCCGCTGGATTTCAAATGCTGAGTGGTACCTCTGTTATTCACATCTAGTTCCCACTTTCCACAGTAAGGTTCCCACTTTCACACACAAAGCTGTTATGCCAACCCTGCTGTCTCAGCATGAATGAATTCTTTTCTTCATATGAGTCCTAATTTACTCAATCAATAAATATTTACTCAGTCTCTACCACAAGCTAGATTAACAGTTTCCAAAGAGGCTACTCCCACTAAGGGAAGTCAGGCTCAACTCTTCATTCATTCATTCATTCAAAATGATCGTATCAGAACACCCAGATCTTTATTACATTTCTCTCTTCTTCCACCAAATTTTCTCCCTAACTCAATACACTGTCTAAGAAAAAAAGCTTTTCATTGCTTTGCAAGTCTAGTTCATTTGTCTGTATTCTCTTCCAGTCTCATCGTTTTCCTTTGATATCCAGTTTCACATTTCTTCCTTTCTCCCCTTTGGCTAATCCTTTACTCTTCAATTATTTTGAAAGTTTGCACTCAAAAAGCAAACAAGCATTACTATTTATTTTTTGCTCTCTTTCAATCTTCTTTTCCCTCTTCTTTTTAAATATCCCAAACATATCTAACACTTTCCCAAACACTCTCCCACTCATTCCTGGAACTCAGAGGAACGTAAGCCCTCAGACAGATGGCCTCCTCCAAGGTCACTAGTGACCATCAATGACAAGTTCAAGGATCCTTCCTCAGTTCTCAAGTTACTTCTCTTTCCTTTCTGAAGCATGTAGCCCTGGTGACTCCCCACCTGCTTGAAATATCACTGTCCCTTCATCATTTTATTCTGAGCACTTTCTGAAGCATTTCTGACAGTTTCTTCCCTGGATCCAGGTCTTCTGACCATCTATGAAAGCATCCCCGAGAAATCTGCTGTCTCTTCTTCCTTCTATTACTGGATCCCTCCATATAAATGGCTCCTCAGAAACATCTCAAGAGGAATACACAACTTCCATTGCACTCTGTGACACTTCTGCAAAGACCCCTTAAATAATGGTCCATTTCTGGTATCTTGCCAAAATTGACCATAATCCATAGTGCCCATGGCAACCAAATATATTCTTCTTAAATTCACATATATCATTATTCCAATCAAACTTCAGAGAAAAAAAAAAGAAATTTAAAATCTTTACTAAGATAGAACATAAACACCTCAGTGATTTGGGTCTAACTCACCCTATCAGTCTCATTCATTCATCTAGTCAATCAAATATTTGAGTACTCACTATAATCTGGGCATTGTTCCACCTTTCTAGGCATCAGTGATTAAAATAGGCCAAAATGGTAATAATAATATGAAATTATTCAATGATTTTGTTTTCAAACTAATACAAAATAATTTTGCATTATTGCTTTTGTTCAGTAGCCAAGTTGTGTCCGACTCCTTTGCAACCCTATGGGCTACAGCATGCCAGACTCCTGTGTCCTTCACTATCTCCCAAAGTTTGCTCAAATTCATGCCCATCGAGTCAGTGATGCTATCTATCTCATCCTCATCAAGTATTATTATTATGTAACCTTTATAGAACTCCCATTTTTGCATGAGTTTATCCCCCACATTATGCTAAACTCCCTTTTGTCTGATCCATGCAATTTTGTTTTTCACTCTTTTCTTGCTTTGTCTTAATGCATGGAATTTCTTTTATTTCTTTTTATCCCGACTTTGTTTTTAGAAGATCAGCCATGATCATGAATAAGATTCCAGGAAAAGAGGTTCATCAAAATCTATCATGCGGCTACTCCTCATCCTTACTCTCTCCCACGTACCAAGAAGCACCATGGGTTTCAGAAACTCCAAACTCCGGTAGCTCCTGGGATGGCCATGCCCTCTCCTGCACCTTTGCTGCTGGGCTGATCCCAGTATCTAGAACACTTCTCCTTCTTTTCCTGGTTAACTCCAGAAAGACAACTGAACGGAACAGTTAGAACCTGGATTAGAATATGGCACCATCCACCCTTTATCTCTAGCATGACCTGGACGGATTATTTAATCTCTCAAGGTCACAATTTCACCACCTGTTCAAGGAGGCTAACAATAGCAGCTATATTGAGAGGGGTTGCCATGACTAAATGAGATAAAACACGGAAAGCAAATGGAACGCTCTCTGACACGTGCAAGGCCTCAGTAAGTGTTAGCTGTTGTTACTGTTGTCACAGTCCTGTGGTAGAGATAAACCAGGGGCTATGAACACACTTAAGAAGAACAGTTAATATCACCTTGGGAGGTCTGGGGAGACTGCAGGAATTGCCTCTTTTCATGTGTGTTCACAGACTCTGGTTTATTTCTAACACAGGAACGTGAAATATATTTTAATTGAATATTGACATATCTGTACCCCATTGAGAGGCGGGGAGGGAAGTGCCCTGTCACACTTCTTTTGTATTCCTAACACATAATGTAGAGACTTGCTTCGCAAAAACTTAATAATGCTGAGTAAATAAAGGAATGCTCCCCATTTAACTTCAGAGTCAGCTTCTCCTCAAAGAGCACTTCTGGTGATTTTCCTGGCAGTCCAGTGGTTAAGGTGGAGGATGAAATGGCAATCCACTCCAGTATTCTTGCCTGGAAAATTCCATGGACAGTGGAGACTGGCAGGCTACAGTCTATTGGGTCACAAGGAGTTGGATATGACTAGCTGACTGCCTACCAGTGGTTAAGAATCTGCCTTCCAAAGCAAGAAATGTGGGCTCGATCCCTGTCAAAGAACTAGGATCCCATGCGCCTCAGGCACCTAAGCCCCCACACTACAACTACTGAGCCTGTGTCTTAACTTGAGAGCCCATGCGCCACATCGAAGATCCTGGGTGCTGCAACTAAGACTCCATCTGCTTGCTAAAAAAATGCCTGAAGAGGCTGGGGTTACTCTTAGACACAGAGTGGCTAGAAACTCAGTAACTGAACTGCTGAGCACTGCCATGAGCCTTGGGGGGGTGGCCAGGCCTTGCTCACACTTCCTGCCTTCCCCCAGCACCCCACACTTGCACAGCTAAATGACCCAACTCTGTGTGGCAAAGCTTTGGACTCTGGCTGCTAAAATCAAAAGAAGGGAGAAGGCAGAGGGGCCAGGGAGTCATTTGAAATGATTGTCCTGAGATCCCGCTTCATCATGTGCAGGCACTTAGTGACACATCAGGAAACCTTTTTCCAGCAGCAATTTTTCCCCCCTCCACTTGTGGACATGTTGAAAGATCACACATACGTTTTCAATGAAGTCACTGACAATCACGGGAAGCCAGCAGCAACAGCTGGTGGGTGAGTTACCCCGAGGCGATTTAATCTCGTGACCTCACATTGGGAAAGCAGTTTGAGGAAGGTAAAGACTCCATTAAAAAAAAAAAATTATTTTTTGAAGAAAGAAAGAGATCAAGAACAAGGAGAAATTGTGTGACTTGAACAGCTGCTGCTGTTGCTAAAAACTGAGAAAGGAGGCAGAAGGGGTCCTGCCCCCTGGATGACAGAGAGGCTTGTTATCAGCAGCCAGGGTGGCCAGGACTAGTGCTCCCGGAGAAAATCACTTCCTGTGCGGAATGAGATAGGAGATTTCCAACTCCCAGCAGACCAGCCGAGGGGGAGTCTGGGATCGGGAACACTTTCTGATCCGGATTGCCTGGACTCAAACAATGTCAGTATCGTTCATGAGACAAGAGTAACAGGAGAGGGACAATTCATGGGCCAGGGAAACCTGGAAGCAGTCATTAAAGTCTTGAAAGATGCGGGCAGCAGTGTGGTACAGCTGTTGAGTCTGTCAATCATGGGTTCTGGGGGAGAATGCCATTCCAACAAAGCCAGCAGTTCTCATCCTGACTGCCTGCACCACAGGCACGATATCCCACAACAGAGCCTCTTTCCAAAAGTAAAGCAAAGAGATAAGCACTTTGTGGGCTTCCCAGGTGGCGCTAGTGGTAAAGAACCTGCCTGCCAATGCAGGAGACATAAGAGACATGGGTTCGATCCCTGGGTTAGGAAGATCCCCTGGAGGAGGGCATGGCAACCCTCCAGTGTTCTTGCCTGGAGAATCCCATGGACAGAGGACCCTGGTGGGCAATGGTCCACAGGGTCACAAAGAGTCAGACATCACAGAAGCAACTCAGCACACAGGCACACAGGTCCCCTCAACCTCCCATATCTCCCCAGTAGTCAAAGTGCCCCCAATGCTCACATATTTCCTACTGAATTTGGAGGTCTCCGTGTCTGACTAGGATTTCATGATCATATTTGCGTACATCAGCCAATTAAAAGAAATTATCCTGCAAAGGGAAAGTTTAGTTCCCTCTGAAACGAAGACATTTGTTAATCAAAAGGAATAGCTGGCCAGGAGAAATGACCGCCTCTACTATTACAATTAATGAGACTGAAACTCAACTGTCATGATGCACTGATGAGCTCCAAAGGCCTTTTTATACCACATTCACAAGACAAATAAGGTACAGTCACTGACCTTGAGGAATTCAACAGTAACAAGGCGGAGAGCGCCGCGTAAACAGGTGATTTTGATACAGGGGCATATGTGCTACAGTGGAAGTTTGTGAACAGACGCTGGAGAGAGGAGAGGTGAGATCAGGGCTGAATATGGGGAATAAAGAAGAAGGGGCGGTTCGTGGTGGCAATGGGAAAAGCCAGGCCAGGCTGCCCGGGTGCACAGAGGTCTCCTTGCCACCGTTTTTGTGCATTTGTACTTGTGTGGTCCTTCACCACTTCTTATATAAATGTTAATTGGTATTCTGTCCCTTTTCTGAATGTTTTCCAACTTTTTTTCTTCTCAACAATTCCATTTCCAATTTACTCCATCTTATGATAGGCTTCCTGCCTATTCACACGTGTACCTACTTCATTCCTGACATGCAGTATGCTCTCTCCAGCACTTTCAGTATATTCATGCACCCATCATTAAAGTCCTATCTTCCTGATACTCCCTATTTTTAAATTTATCTTTTGGGGCCTTCCTGGTGGTCCAGTGACTAAGACTCTGGACCCCCGAGGCAAGGGGCCTGGGTTCGATCCCTGGTCAGGGAACTGGACCCCACAGGCCACAACTAGGAGTTCAAGTGTCCCAACCTAAGGCTCCACATGCCACAACTAGGACCCAGTGCAGCCAAATTAATAAATAAATATTTTTAAATAATCCTTACCTTTCAACACATGGCACAAAGATTTTTGCATCCACTAATTTCTGCTTGTTTGGGCTTGCCTGGTGGCTCAGATGGTAAAGACTTTGCCTGTAATGCAGGAGACCCAGGTTCAATCCCTGGGTCAGGAAGATCCCCTGGAAAAGGAAATGGCAACCCACTCTAGTATTTTTGCCTGGAGAATTCTATGGGCAGAAAAGTCTGGCAGGCTACAGAGAGTCAGACACAACTGAGCGACTGACATTTTTCACTTATCTTTCAACACATGGGGCAAGGATTTTTGCATCCACTAATTTCTGCTTGCTTAACAATGCACAAGAGAATAAATATGGTTGTTAAAGATGCCTATATAAAAGGGGTTTCATTTTGGTTTTGCACTGTTATTGCCTCATCACATACTCAAATCATTTCTACTTGAAGTATACAAAAGGGAAGGGGAGATATATTTTGGGTGACAGTATCTTTTGACTTCAGGATGCTGTAGAAGATTTGGGTTGCTCTTTACCCACCACAGTTTTTTCCACCACCACCACTCGACTCTTTTTGAGCTGGTCAATCATATGGCTCATAGAGTCAGACCATGGTCCAGTCTGCTCAATTAGAATATCTCATTTCCCTGGCCACAGTGACTGACTGAGGCATAATGACATGCCCCAACATGTCAAGGCCCCCAACATGACAGGCCCAAACAAATCAAAGCCACCCTCAGATGTTTTCCCAAAGCCATTGTGGGTGGGGAGGGGGGGAGACTATCTAGATTATCTGAAATAGCTAACATCATGTGAAGAAATGTGGGTAGTAACCTTAGACACTGTGTGGAAAGAGTATGAGTGAGAATAATACAAAAAACAGAGGTGAGACAAAGGAGAAAGAGCAAGAGAGAATGACTTTTCTCTCCTTTGAATTCGGCTGTGTCCCAGAGTAGAATGTCCACTCTTAACCTTCTCAGTCACGGAGACTTAGTGACTCGGACTTTGCCGCTTAGTTAGTGTCCACTCAGTGTGTTAACTCTTGCAACCAAAAGCATTAAAAAAAAAAAAAAAACCCAACTATACTGACATTTACCAACTGAAACATTGATGATAATAGTATCGTGAATGAAAACAGAGTATCGTATATAGTTTATCTGGTTGCTTTTGATTTTACTAGTATTTATATATATATACATATATATGTATATGTATATAGGCACCCTAGGTGTCGCTAATGGTAAAAGAACCCATGCAGGAGACATGAGAGACGTGGGTTTGATCCCTGGGTCAGGAAGATCCCCTGGAGGAGGGCATGGCCATCCACTCCAGTATTCTTGCTGGAGAATCCCATGGACAGAGCAGCCTGACATGTTACAGTCTATGGGGTCACAGAGTTGGACATGACTGAAGTGACCTAGCACCAACACACGTATATATATGGCAATTGGGCCATAAAACAAGCCTCAACAAATGTCAAAGACCTGAAATCATACAGGGTGTATTACTTAATCATAATGGAGTCAAACTAAAACTCAACAACAGAAAACGACAAGAGAATCTCAAAATACTTAGAAATTAAGACACACACTTTTAAATACCGCATGGATTAAAAAGGAAGTCTCAAAGGAAAATTCTTTTAAGAATACACAGAACCGAATAAAAACACAACATATCCAAATATGAGGCATATCTTAAGCCATGCTGAAAGGATAATTTATAGCCCCTAAAACATCAGAGATGATAATAGGTATCAATAATCTGGATTCTTACAAAAAAAAAAAAAAAACCTAGAAAAACAAGAGCAATATAAACACAAAGCAAGAGGGAAAAATAAAGTATCAAAGATAAGAGCAGAAATAAATACAGTTGAAAACAGGAAGACAATACAGGAAAATCAGTGAAACAAAAAGCTGGTTTCTTCAATAAAGCTATAAAACCTTTATCAGGACTGACAAAGTTACAAGATGAGAACACATAAATCACCAACTTCAGGCATAAAACAGGATGTTATATAGGTCCTGCAGCCATTAAAAGGATAGTAGGAGAATAATACAACTTTGTGCTTATAAGTTTGACAACATTGAAGAAATGGACTAACTCCTTAAAACTCACAAACTACCACCATTCAGTCAAGATTTAATAGGCTGCTGAAGGTTCCTATAACCACTAAAGATTTTTAATTTGTAATATGTGTGTGCTAAGTCGCTTCAGTTGTGTCCAACTCTTTGAGACTCTAGGGACTGTAGCCTGCCAGGCTCCTCTGTCTATGGAGATTCTCCAGGCAAGAATACTGGAGTGGGTTGCCATGCCCTCCTCCAGGGGTTATTCCCAACACAGGGATCAAACCCACATCTCTTAAGTCTCCTGCATTGGCAGGCAGGTTCTTTACCACTCACGCCACCTGGGAAGCTCCAATTTGTAATATAAGGCTCCCCCCAAAGAAATCTCCATGCCCGGACAGTTTCAGTAAAGAAATTTGCCAAACATTTAAAGGAGAATTAATACTAAGTTTACATAATCCCTTCCAGAAAAACAGAATAGAAAGAAACCCTTCTCAACGTGTTTTTATCTGGTATTTCTATGATAAATATTAAACCAGATAAAGGACTGTACAAGAAAAGGAAAACTGCATATCAATATTTCTCATAAATTGAGCTACAAAAATCTTTAGTGAAATATTAGTAAACCGAATCCAGCAATGTATAAAAAGAATTACATGTCACGACCAACTACAATGTATTCTGGGTATGTAAGACCTGGTTCAATATTCAAACATCAATTAATGTAATCTAATATGTCAATAGACTAAACAAGAAAATCATATGATCTTATCAATTGATGCAGAAAAATCATTTGACAAAATCCAATACTTATTTATGATAAAAATTCTCAGCAAATTAGGAATAGAGGAGAATTATTTTAATTTGATAAAGAAAATACACAAAAAACCCTGTCACTAATATCATTATTTTAAAAGTGAAAGACTGAATACTTTTACCATTAACATCAGGAACAAGGCAAAGATACCTATTCTCACCATTCTTATTCAGCATAGCACTGGAAGTTCAAGCTAGCCCTATTCAGTCTGTCTAAAACAGGCCTTATATTGGCAATAGGGTTGGGAGTCTGGGAGTTATCACAGGAAAGAAACACACATGCATTTGGAAAATAGCAAGTGGGTAGAACATCTGAGTTGTGTGAAGTACAGAGGTATAAATGGGTGGGAGATTTGAGCACGTACTAGCAAACTGGAAGTGTGTGTGTTAGTCGCTCAGTCGTGTCCAGCTCTTTGTGATCCTATGGACTGTAGCCCACCGGCTTCTCTGTCCTAGAGATTTTCCAGGCAAGAATGCCGGAGGGTGTTGCCATTTCCTTCTGCAGGGGATCTTCCCAAACCAGGGATCAAACCCAGGTCTTTCGTATTGCAGGCAGATTTTTCACTGTCTGAGCCACCAGGGAAGCCCAGACAACTGGAAAGACCAGAATTCTTTCTCCCCATCATGAGGTAACAAATAGGAGACACAAAGAGAGTGTCCCAGGTTACAAGTCCCCCCACCCCCATGTCCCCAGCAAACTGCCCAATGAATCACAGCAGCAAAACTACATTCTGAGCAGCACAGCAAAAACAGTGACTCTTTGCACCTAAAGAGCAATTTTAATTTTATCAGGCCAGCTGGAGCTTGTTTTTGAGTCTGTGGAAAGATAGGAAGCTTTCAAACCGGAAGTTGGGATCTGGTTACACTGAGAAATCTGTAATTTTGTTCATGACTTTAGAGCAGAGGAATGTTCTGCTGTGAAACAGCATTGCTGCAACAAAGTCTAAATTTTATGTATGTATGTATATGTGTGTGTGTGTGTATATGTATATATATATATATATATATATTTAGGCCAATTTGACTGCTTAGTGCTGGTTCTTATTCTTAAAGTTTGAGTGTTATCTTTGTTTTAGCCTAAGAAAAACCCCATTCCCTTGTTTAGTGACGCTGTCTTCTTCCCAGGAGGCTTAGTGGTAAAGAATCATACTGCAATAAAGGAGTCATGAGTTTGATCCCTGGGTCAGGAAGAGCCCCTGGAGGAGGAAATGGCAACCCACTCTCACTTGGAATATTCTCACTTGGAAAATCCCACGGACAGAGGAGCCTGGCGGGCTCCAGTCCATGGGGTCTCCAAGAGTCAGACACGATGGAAGGCACACAACCTCTTCGCTGGGACAGTCTTCAGGATCCCCTTTCAACGTTTAAAGCTCAAAACTCTAAACTGGATCTCAACACCCCGAGACTTTTCAGAAATCTCCAAACCTCCCTCTGCCTCCTCACATATTTCCAACATCAAGTCCCGGCATTTTTGTCTCGGAAATGGTTCTTAAGCAAACGATCTGTTCCCTATTAGGATAGGCATGACCCCAATTCAGATCCTTACCATCTCTTATCTGCATCATCTCCTGACTCAGTAAGTCTTTCTCCACCCTGCTCCCAGTGTGACATTCCCAGGACACACATTTGATTGAAGCGTTTCCCTGCTGACATCATTCCTGGTGGTTTCTCATCCTCAACTGTGCCATTCAAGCTGTGGTCCAGAGGCAGGGGCAGCCAGCCTGTCCATGATAAGGTAAGTGGAGAAATGGAGAGCACGCATTTGGACACTTTATAAACATTTGACATTGCCATGATATCTGAGCACGTGAGGAGTGAACTTGTGTCACTGAACAGGTAAATACAGGGTGCTACTGAACCCATATGATGAGTCGTCTGTATCACAAACCCCATCCTCCTTTTGGCCTGTGACATATCGGGAAATAAAAACCAACAACTGCCTCTTCACCATAGATGGTTCAAGAAGCCCGGTGCTACATGATAAAGTCCAAAGACTTTACCCCAAATCCTTCATGATCTGATCTTTGTGTTTCTTCCAACATCTTCTAGACTCCTATACCTAACACCCCTCTTCTGTGAGGCACCTTGACAATTCTTTTAGTTTTATGCACATATTAATTCTTCTTTCTGACACGCCATTCCCTGCCTTGTCTATCTGGAAGCTTTCTCTCCTCTTTTGAAAAGAAAGTGAAAGTGTTAGCCTCTCAGTCATATCTCACTCTGATCCCAAGGACTGTGGTCCACCAGGCTCATCTTTAGTCCATGGAATTCTCCAGGCAAGAATACTGGAGTGGGTTGCCATTCCCTTCTCCAGATCTTCCTGTCCCAGGGATTGAACCTGGGTCTCCCACATTGCAGGCAGATCATTTACCATCTGAGGCACCAGGGAAGCCCACTGTTTTGCTAAAACAACTCCTGTGAAGGCATTTCTGACGTCATCTTGGAGTCACCAGCACACATAATCCTTCCTTGTGCCCTTCTGTGCTACCCAGTATACACTCAAAATATATTTTTTGCAATGCCAAATTCAGGATGAAAAGAGTAAGACAAAATTCCTACCACAGATGTTTGCCTGTCTCATGAATTTTCTGTGTATTTTCTGCTTGCAGACAGTGGCCATGTTTGGAACATCGCTGAGTCTCCAAAGCCTCTGTGCTGTGAACATGTGAGGGACTGAAGTAGTGATAGATTTGGAATTAAGACTGATAATAATGGGTGAAATGGGCTTCCCTGGTGGAACAGTGGTAAAGAACCTGCCTGCCAACGCAGGAGACACGGGTTCGATCCCTGGTCCAGGAATATCCCTCATGCCAAGGGGCAGGTAAACCCACGTGCCCCAACTACCGAGCCTGTGCTCAGGGCCTGGGAGCCGTAACTGCCGAGTCCTCGCACCACAGCTACAGAAGCCTGCGCGCCCTAGAGCCAATGCTCCACAGCAGGAGAAGCCACTGCAATGAGGAGCCCGAGCCCTGCAGCTAGAGAAAAACCCACACAGCGACGGAGACTCGGCACAGCCAAAAATAAATATGCAAATGCATAATTTTTTTTAAAAAAATGGATGAAGCATCTTCAACACTCTTGGTTAATCTGTCTGGGCTTTCATTTCTCCTTTTATCACATTTAAGATTTTACCCATAAGATGCCTGCATTTCCTTTTAACCTCAAATATTGTACTCTAGGGGTTGCCCAGGTGGTGCCGCTGGTAAAGAATGCACCTGCCCGTGCAGGAGACATAAGAAACGCCGGTTCAGTCTCTGGGTCTGGAAGATTCCCTGGAGGAGGAAATGGCAGCCCACTCTAGTATTCTTGACCGAAGAATCCCATGGACAGAGGAGCCTGGTCCATAGGGTCACATCTTACACAGTCCATAGGATCACAAAGTGTCAGTCACGACTGAAGTGACTGAGCATACACGCATGATTGTCCCCTAGAGGCAGAGAGTTCACATCACCAGAACTCACTTCCTCCAGACTCCCCTAGAATATGGTCTTTATTACCCCTCACCACTGCACCCCATAACAATTCCTCAGACTCTAAACACAAAAGTTGACAACCACACGAATGTATGTTGTTCTGTTTTCCTGAGACTTTTCATCAGGTCTTTCTTGATATCAACATCTTTTTGATGATAATGATCTTTCACTTGCTTGTAGCCTGGTGAATAAAACAGAAATAAAACAAGAATTTCAAACTTGGATTTTTTTCCACTGATGTCTTCTCTAGGTGTTGTTGGGAAATTGAGGTGACAAGAAAAGGCATGTTTCAACACAAACATGGCATATGCTCACAGGCCTGAGAAAGATCATCTGATAGTCATTCACATGTAAAACAATAGATCTGGAACATCTCAAATTAAACAAATTACACTGGAAATGAGTTGGTCTTGTGGGTAATCCAGTCCAGTAAGTTCCCATTAAATCTACTGAGGTCAGAGATCTTTCTCTTCTCTCCATTCTGTCAGATTTCACAGAAACACAGGTTAAAATATATTGTTCTTTTAGATAAATTGTTCTTTTGTTCTTTTCAGATCAGATGCAAGTCTTTTGTGTCCACAGGACTTCAGTGCAATAGACAGTTCTTTCTAGACATTATCCAACATCCAATTCTCAATTTGGAATAAACAAGTTCTATTGGATGAAATTATTCCATTGCTTATATTTGACATTGTTAATGAATTGATTTAACTCTCTTTTATGTCACAGCAGTATTATGAGCAGTCATCATTTTCCACTGCGTTGCTTTCTGGAAAAATGGGTGACATGCTTTAAGAGTACAGTCTCCTTTCTGAGTCTTCCTCTTGTCCAAAACACATATCCCAGCCCTTTCATGTCTGGCTAGAACCAACACATCCTTTAAGTTTCAAATTAGATACCACTTCCCCAGGGCCCCTTTTGTGTTTCCCAAGCTGGGGCAGATAACACTCTTTCTTCCTCCCATAGTATCCTTGAAAACCAATGTTTGAATGAAAAGGGATAGGAATGCAAATGTCAAGTTATACCTAACTTGATGGTGAGCGGAGCAACTAGAATGCCTTCATTTTGAGGTTGTCTACCCCAGTTTGGTCTAATTTTTAGAAGAAAAATACTTAAATTAGCAAAGACTGGAGAGCCTGACATCTTTATTTCCTCAGACAATTCTCAAAAATACTCAACTGAGTCAAAGTAGCTCATAAGATGGTCAAAGATTCTGCAAGTATAATTGCTCTACAATGGGGGAGCTGTATCCCTGGGAATGCCACAGTTAGGTAAAGTCCTTAAATAGTGTGCTGTAGATGCTTTCTAAGGAATCAGACATGAATTCATCCAATACATCACTTCTCTTTTAGGGTACCTCACTCCTCTTCTCCCCCCTCCCCTGCAAAATACCTCCCCATGAATTTGGCATGTGATTCTGGGGTAGCAATTCTTCACCCCAAGACCACGAGAGAGAATGATCATGCTACTGGTCTCTGGGGCAGATCTTGCAGAGATGTCTGTCACTGCGGAGCGCCACTGTGTCTGTCCTCATCTTTCAGATTCCTTTCATTTTAATTGACAGTACAGACCCACCCCCACCCGCCCTTCCCTGGTGCCATATCCAGAGGCCTGCTACACGCATTAGTGTTTTCAAAGCAATATTCCCAGCAGGAGTTCCCAGAGCAGACTACACACCCAGGAGGAAGGAGATAAAGGTCTGAAAACTCAATTTTAATTGCATTTGGATTTGGGAAGCATGTTTTGATTAACAAGTTACACCGTAACGGCATATCTCTTACGATTTAATGAAAAGGGTTTTTTCTCCCTCCTTAAGAAAGTGAAAGAGGGAGTCAGATAACTCCAAGACACCCCCACCTCTAACCCCCAAGCAATAATTTGATTCACGCTGTCCAATTTGAATGCTGAGACTGTGACAGACACCAAAAACCTACTTTCAAAGTACTCTGGCGCCCTCTGGTGGCGACTGGTGCAGAGACCAGTTACACGGAAAGGTCACTGTATCAGTGTTAGCTTTCTCTTCCGCTCCATTCATTTCATGAACAAGCTGGGGATGAAGAGCCTCGCTCAGTAAAGCTTGTTAGTAGGAATTGTATGTGGCCCCAGGACACCGTACCATGTCAGGAAACCTCTTTTTTTCCTTTTAATACTATGCATATCTTCACTAAGTATGTCCTTCTACAAATTATTGATCCCCTCCAGTCTCAGCTTCCCTCTCAGCAGCAAGACAACAGATCCAATGACCATTCTTTGAACTGGGTTATTTACCTGGTAGTTTCTTGCTGGCATCGTCGTCCTCCTTCTGATCATCAAGGTTGTTGGGATAATTAAGTTATCAGGACTGATGGGTTCCTGTTTTTTTCTTATTGTTCTTTGAGTTAGGCTAATGAAAACATGGGCAGTTCTTTGGTTGAAGTTATGGAAACAGCTGCTCCTGCAGACATCTGATCTACACCCATATTCATGGAAAATTATAATCCATACAACTTCAGAACTAGCTGAAGTGTAGTTATGGTGTCCACTACCAACCCTCCTGATCAATTAACTAGAATATCACCTTTTTCCTCTGCAGAACAACTGAAGGCCCTCTCTTCTTTTTCTTTGTCTAATTCAGCATCCGTTCTGCCACTTCCTCATCTCAGAAGTAATATGCTGATGACAGGGAGCTCTTGGAATCTCTTTGGTCTTTGAATTAATTTGGCAAAGCAAAACCTGGATGAATTCTGAAATGTTAGAAGGCATGGAGGTCCTCCAGTGTGAACTTGATCTGATAAATTCCTTCTGCCTATGAAAGCCACTACAAAAATGTTGGCTCTGGTAAAAAGCATTTTATATACCTCCCTGGCATTAGGCAAGAAAAGTGCAATAGTTGGATTGGGTATTGGTGGAAAAAACTTTTTCTCCACTGTACAGAATTCTTTTCCTCAAATTATTAAATGTCAGATATACGTGGGCATAAAATATTGTTCTTAATATAGGATGGGGGCTTCCCTGGTGGCTCAGATGGTAAAGAATCTGCCTGCAATGCAGGAGACCCGGGTTCAATCCCTGGGTTAGAAAGATCCCCTGGAGAAGGAAATGGCCTCCCACTCCACTACTCTTACCTGGAGAATTCCGTGGACAGAGAAGCATAAAATATTGTTCTCAATATAGGGCACATAGGGAACAAGAGAGATTGGCCATGGCCCCACAAAGCTATTGTCCAGTAGAAAGAATGGTTGTCAGTGACGTATCATTTGATTATTTTTTTCCTTGTCACCATAAACCATTACTACTGTTCGCAGTAACTATGTGTAGAGCTGGCCGTAAGCTATTTCCCCGTGATTTTGCTATTAAATATTTTCAATCTGCATACACATATTTTAATGACTTTGAATATACACACAGAAATAAGTAGTAAATTATAGACAGCTGTCCCAGATTGTAACATAATATGCCCTAGACATTATATGAATGTCCCAGATATTCTAACACCCAAGTCCTACTCCTCTGGATGGTCTTCAACAGAGGGAAGAGTCTAAAAATGAGCATTCTTATGTCTCAGTTCCTTCATTTCTGATTCTGTACGTGTGAAGTCCAACATTCTGACGTGTGGCCTACAGACAAAAGTCTGAGAAATCCTGCAGGGAGCATGGAGATTCCTGACTGTTCAGCAGGACTTTCTCAGCTATGACTTTGGGAGCTGCATGTTTACTGGGTTTACTGGGTATCCTCTGTATGCCAGGCACCCTGTGTGGCCCTTGACCACGGCGATTCAGAGTAGGGCATGGGCTCAAGTTCCTTTAGTCATGTTGGGGTCTTCGCAACCCTATGGACTGCAGCCTGCCAGGCTCCTCTGTCCATGGGATTCTCCATTCAGAATAGTGGTTAAGAGCAAAGAAGGCAGACCCACTGGGTTCACCTCACAGCTCACTTTGCCACTCTGTAGCCATGTCTCATTCACGAAAGGAAGATAATGATACCTTCAACGGCAATTGTGATGATAAGAATGACAGACAGCAAAAAGCCCTATGTGAGTTTAGAAGAAACACCTCCATCCTCCTTGAAGGATTTATCCACTGCCTGGTGAACAAACAATGTCTGGGTTTAGGTGAGTTGGGATTCCAAATTTCCAGACACCCTGGATTCAATGAGAGCGAAATGGGAAGTTATGGCTTCTAATAAGCTAGACAGCATAGAGATCTCTGGGCTTCCCTGATAGCTCAGCTGGTAAAGAATCCATTTGCCAGTGCAGGAGACACGAAAGACACGGGTTCAATCCCTGGGTTGGATATACCCCCGGATAAGGGAGTGGCAACCCACTCCAGTATTCTTGCCTGGGAAATTCCATGGACAGAGGAGCCTGACGGGCTATAGCCCATGGGGTTACAAAGACTCGGACACAACTAAGCCTTGCCAGGTTTAGGTCTGAAAAGTGGAGCAAGTCCATTCTGTAATGATTTCTCACACTTGAGTGTAGTCAACCTCATCTGGTTCAAAAGGTCTTTCCTGGAAGTAAAAGGGAAATCTGCCTTGTGGCCACCAAAATCCTTTCATCCCCTTATCACCATCGGAAATGAAACTCCCAGGTAAATCACATCACTGGTTTAAAAATACGCATGTATTTCTCAAAGGTGGTCAAGAAAATGATACTTGGTGTAACCGTTGAATCAATGAGTAATAAAACCCAGAGCAATAAAACCCACTTTTATTTTTGTGCTCCATCTTTTGACAAGTGCTGAATTAGACAGATGAGGGTTTGGATATAGTAGCATTTTCTGACATTTCTGTATCACTCAGCACACACACATGCAAATAATATTTCTCATATTAATGGTCTTTTATTTTTAAAAAAATCTGTAAATTTGATTCTCCAAAGTTGAGACATTGAAATCATCAGCCTTGGCATTCAAATCTGTTTGTTGATGGCATGTTAAAGATGATTTCTACATTTGAATATTTGAAATTGTTCTTTCAAACAATAAAGTTCTACAAAAGAGTAGATGTCACATCTCCCAACAACAGTTTCTCTCTAAAAGAACGTGCAAATATCCATTGCCCATTTCCATTCACATCCAAATTAATTATCATCCCCTCTAAAACATTCTACTGCTTTCTTATCTGCTGACTCTTTTCTAGATTACTTAATTCTCTTTCCACTCTCGCAACCTTTATAGCTTCCAGATGCCACAATCATGATTTTGTTTAACGGTTAGCAATTATAATGGCCATGACTAAATTTAACCAGTAATTGTGCAAAAGTCTGATATCCTTGTGTAATCCAAAAGTTATCTAGCTTTATAGACAAAAATGCAAGAAATAGGATACTCTGAACAACAGACGTGAGGAAACAAAGGACTTTCTTTGTGTTTTTTAAATAAGGCGATAGGGGATTTCAGTAAATGAGGGAAGACTACAAGAAAGGGGGTCATACCCCAGTTGGTTAGAAGGAATTCCCTGAGATTTAGTAGACAGGAATGGAATGTGCTATCTGGGTAATATGATACAGAGAAGAAAATTCTGAAAACCGAAAAAAATTTCAGTTTTACTCTCCGAATTAATATAAATACACTTCTATGCAGCTAAAGACAGAGCTCAAGAAATGAGAGATAGGTCCTTAGTGCATGGATTCAAAAGATAGTATATGCGTATGTGTGTATATATGCACATATAATATATTTGTGTACATGTATACATGTGTGTATCTGTATACACACAATATACACATACATGCTTGTAGATGTAAGAATACATAATTAAATGAGACAGTAGAACATGTATTGACTTCATGTTCTGGCAAGATAGATACAGTACAACTATCAGAAAATGAGAGGAGATGGAAGCATGTACGGAATGTAGATTAAGCTTGCTGATGGTCTTCTGTAGTATTTGGGGTAAAAGTAGTATTTCAATCCAGATGCTGAGGAAAAGAAGAGGCATCAGCTAATTTAACCAGTGTCCTAGGACAAAATCAATAATAAAATCGATGAATAATACCTGAGAAAAGGAAGATACTAAGGAAAAGGAAGGCACTAAAATTCATACAAAAGGAAATCATTATCACAAATAAATTGGATTGGGTTGTGCGTGCATAGTCATGTCCAAGTCTTTTATGACTCCATGGACTGTAGGCTGCCAGGCTCTTCTGTCCATGGGGTTTTCCAGGCAAGAACACTGGAGTGGGTTGTCGCTCCTTCCAACCCAAGGGTCGAACCCATGTCTCCTGCATCTCCTGAATTGGCAGGTGGATTCTTTACCACTGAGTCACCTGGGAAGCCCATATCACAAATAAATACACCTTACTAACTAACGAAAATTTTATTGAAAGAGAGAGCAAATTAAATATATAAAATACTGTATCTTTTCTAATTATACA
The DNA here is from genome assembly GCF_019320065.1 of Cervus canadensis. NCBI lineage: Eukaryota > Metazoa > Chordata > Mammalia > Artiodactyla > Cervidae > Cervus > Cervus canadensis. The sequence continues at coordinate 15,696,739 of NC_057397.1, read as the reverse complement.
TAATTACATATCCTACATATGCAAATATGCAGGGCTTCCACGGTAGCTCAGATGGTAAAAAATCTGCCTGCAATGAAGGAGACTCAGGTTGATTCCTGGGTTGGGAAGATCCCCCGGAGAAGGGAATGCAACCCACTCCTGGAGAATGCAACCCACTTGCCTGGAGAATCCCATGAACAGAGGGGCCTGGTGGGCTACAATCCATGAGGTCAGACAGAACTGAGCAGCTGAGAACACATGCACGCAAAGGAGCATTGGCTTAACCTAAATCACCAGTTGTGCTCGCCCCTAACAAGACAGTCAGCCTGTCCCTTGAAGGTCTGTAGTCAAGCATTGATTTCTTCTCTTTAGCTATGAAAGTCCTAGATGGCATCTTCTTCCAACATAAGGCTGTTTCATCTACAATGAAAATCATTTTTTTTTCATTCATTCATTATCTTAGCTAAATCTTCTAGGTAACTTGCTGCAGCTTCTATGAATATATCACCACTTGCCGTTTCACCTGACACTTTTATGTTATGAAGATGGCTTCCTGAAAACTCATGAACCAACACCTCTTTTGGTTTCAAGCTTTTCTTCTACAGCTTCTTCACCTCTCTCAGCCTTCACAGAACTGAAGAGTCAGCGTCTTGCTCAGGCTTTGGCTCAAGATAATGTTATGGCTGGTCTGATCTTCTGTCCAGACCACTCAAATCTTTTCCATATTAGCTATAAGGCTGCTTTGCTGTCTTATCACCCGTGTGTTCACTGTAGTAGCACTTGCAACTTCCTTCAGGAGAACTTTTCCTCTGCGTCTACAGCAACCCCGTGCTGAGCACGTCTTCGCAGACTGGTTCAAGAGGCTTAGCTTCCAATCTGTGCCAGTTTGCACCATGCTTTCCCCACTAAGCCTTATCGTTTCCAGCTTTTGATTTAAAGTGAGAAAGGTATGATTCTTCCTTTCATTCAATACTTAGGGGTCTGATAATTGGTCTAATATCAAAATTGTTATGTCTCAGGGACTAGGGAGGCCCAAGGAGAGGAAGGGAGATGGAGAAACAGCTGGGCAGTAGAGCAGTCAAAACATATATTTATACAGATTAAGTTTGTCATCTTACAGGGCATGGTTTGTGGCACCCCAAAAATGACAGCAGTAGCATCTAATATCACTGATCACAGATCACCATAGCAACTAAAATAATAACGAAAACGTTTCTAACATTGCAAGAATTACCAAAGTTTGACACAGAGACAGGAATTGAGAAAAAGGCTCTTAGAAAAGTGGCATTGACAGACTCGCTCAACACAGGGTTGCTGAAAAACTTTAATCTGTAAAAAGTGTGATATTTATGAAGTGCAATTAAGTGAGGCACGCCTGTGTAAAAAAAAAATTAGAATCACTGCCTACAACAGAATATATTGGATAAGTGTAAAAAAGATTTAAGTATAGAAAAAAATGACATGAGTTCAAGAAAAAAACATGAGTAGGTTTTTTCACAAATGGGGGAAATCTTTCCTAATTATACCTCCAAATCCAGAAGCAAAATGGAAAATGGTTGATATATTTGATTAAATAAAAATTCAAAACATTTGTCAAATGTGTCAAAACACAATAAGCCAAGCTAAAAAACTAGGGGGAAAAAAATTACAAACTTGTAATTTCCCTATTGTATAAACAACTTGTAGAGAGAGATAAAAGGCCAAAACCCTACCAAAAGGGGGCGGAGGTAAGCAGCGATCTTGTTGATTCACAAACCCAGAGGCTTCCTGGGTAAAATCTGAAACCTACCCCCATACAGACAGGGTAAGGGGTGCCTGCAGAAACAGACAGGGCAGCCACTCCAGATTGGTAGGTGGCAGGTTTAATAAGCAAGGGAACTTACACACCAGACCCGTTTTGGGCAGACACCGGACAAGTAGATCTTGGCATCCGCCCACCGGAATCTTACAAGTTTATGTAGCAGCTTTAACCAGGTTTGGTCAGGGACACTTTCCAGAGGGTCGTAACACCACCCCACTCTCTCAAGGCTGCCTCCTGAAAAGAGCCCCCACGGTGGGAATGGAGGGCAGAGAGTACATCCCAAGGGCGGGGGCGGGGAGGAGCCTCCAAATGCCTGGCCCAGAGCTCAGGTCAACGGGAGTCACATCCTCTCAATCCCCTCCTTCAACAGACGCAAAGTGTTCACAGAAGAAAAAGAAATGCAAATGGCTCTTCAATGCATTAAAAGATCCTTATCCTTGCTCATAGTGAGAGAAATAACAGTTAAAGCTACACTGACTGACAAAGCAGACTGTGGGAAGACAGTTTTTTTAAAAAAATATTTGTTTATTTATCTGGCTGTGTTGGGTCTTACTCGTGGCATGCAGAACCTTTTTTTTTTTTTTTTTTAGTTGCAGCGTGTGGAATCTTTCGTTGCCGCATGTGGGATCTAGTTCCCTGACCAGGGACGGAACCCAGGCCCAGGCCCCCCTGCATTGGGAGCACAGTCTTAGCCACTGGACCGCCAGGGGCGTCCCAACAATGTCATATATTGATTCTTGATTTTTTTAAAAATGGTTTTAATGTTTAAAGTACTATGAAGGAGAATTTGGTGATATTTAGAAAAATTACATGTGCACTTAATCTGTATCCCAGTTATCCCACTTCTAGGAATGTATTTCAATGATACATTGACAAAACTTTACACAAGACTGCAATAGATTATATTTCTCTCCAGCCTTCCTAGTACCCACAATTCTTCCATGGCCTCATCGTGGGTGCAGCAATTCTTCATCTTTGATGTTGGGCTTGACCTGGAGGCTTCTTTTGAAATGATGCCATGTCAGTGGAAATGACAGTGTGCTAGACCCAAAGCTAGGCTTTAAGAGACATAAACAATAAATGGTTATTTTTATATTCAGCTAAGTCTTGGCAGTTGTTTACTACATGGGATTTTGTAGCAAAAGCTGATACAAAGGAAACATTGTTTGTTATAAATAGCATGTCATTGGAAACAACCCAAATGTCCATCAATAGATGACTGAATGAATAAACCATGGACAAACTACACAAAGGATTATTATGCATTATGCTTAAATTTTTTTAACAGCAAGAGTAACTGCCATTTAAGCAAATCAATTTAAGATATTCATAGGCAATTATTTCTTCTGAGAATCTTCAAATTTTATGTATACAGAGCATTTACTTATTCACAGTAACATTGGTGTTAATCAAGGCACCAGCCCCAAAGCACTGCTTTCAGCCTTAGTAAATCAGACGTGTAAGTATCAAATCTGGATTGCTCTTCCCAAGAAAATCATGAGTTACGGTGGGCCAAGAGTCTCGGACTTTGCTCATCAAAAGTGATCTCAAGGTCCTAATGGCCACCACGCATGAATGAATAGGGAAGGATTGTTGGAGGTATAAGTTGCTGACTGTGCATGGTAGCTGACTTTAGGTTTTTCCTTGATTGCTGTGGGGAGCTATCTATCATGACACATAAGATGACAGGTTCGAGGTCAAACACCAGAGCTCTAATCCCTGACATTTTGAAGTATGACCAACTTAGTTATTGTAAAACTCAAGTATCTTATCCATCAGTCAAGGTTATTAGTACCTACCATTGAGTTTTGATGAGGATGAAAAGAGGGAGCAAATATACAGATTGTGCACAGTGTCTGAAAGATCATAGACATCCAAATATATTTGTACATCCCTTCTCATCAAAATTATGGAATTTTGAATGTAAATGTGAGCTCTGAAATCTTAATTTAATCTTAATCTTAAATTTAAGACATCCCTGAATATTTTCAAATAAATTTATTTATATAAATTATTACAATACTCATAAGGCAAAATTCACTATGTCTGGCGTCCAATCAAAAAGGACCAGGCATGCAAAAGCAGTGTGATTATCTACAATGAGGATATAAATCAACAAACCAAAACTGACTCAGAAATGACAGAAAATGAGATTTGTTTTCATAACCTGAGAGACTTTGATTTGAACTTGAGGTTAACAGCTTTGCTTAAGATATCTTTGTTGGGATGTTTGGAAATTTTGTCTCTCTTCAATTTAAGATCAATAATATCTCCAATCAATTTTTTTGTTAACCTACCCAAGATTTTCCATGTGTTTAGAACAGTAAAACAGATCTTTCAAGGCATCTCCATTCACAATAGTGCCTGAAAGTCTTGATTCATTTGTTTATTGTGTCAATACATCTCAGTCCTTGAGAATCTTGAAGGACACATTTTACCTTAAACCTGCAGAAAACTAGAGTCTCCATTGTATATAGTAACGTTAGTGACAAGCAACCAAGAAAGCGGGGTCATAGAGATGTGTGCTCAATAAGACCACTAGATGGCGCAATATCTTCACATTTCATTAACAACACTGAAGCCCAGAAGGGAATTTAGTCCTTTACGAGGGACTCTTACCGGAAAGCTATCCTAATTTGTCATTCCAGCTGCCTGCCCTACTTGCTGATGATCTTCTGAGAAGGAACTGAGTCTAATACATCTTTGCTTTGCTTTAACTTGAAAGAGAGATTTCTAATTTTTTTTTTTTTCTGTTGACGCTGTCGTGAGAGTTTGAGTATTTTCAAACACAGATCATGAGATGAATTCTGATTTTCCCATTCCCCACCTCTGAACACAGGCTGCCTGCCTTCCTATCAACCTTGACCCAGATTCCAGCATTCTGCAAGGTCTAGGATGGCTTCCTCTCCTGTCATAAGCCACCACTGATCTTTCTAGACTATGAGCATCTATTTTTCCTAAATTCTTATAATACTTTTGTTAGTTCCTTACTAAACAAGACAGTATAACATTGGGAACGTCACCTAATCTGAGGCTCGGTTTGTTCCTCTATATAATGGGAACCTCTATAGAACATCACTCATGTCTAATACACAAATTCTCATAAGCATACATATTTATGAGTCTTTAATATAATATTAGGTATGACTTCCCATGTCCTGTGCTTTAATGATATGGTCAGTATTTCCTGAACATGGACAGTTTTCCAAGCAACTGCTTACTGATATAGATGGAACAGTGAATAGAATGTATGCAAGCCATGGTCTTACAAGCCATATAGTAGAAGAAGGAGAGTGGGATAAATCATCCCAGTAAGATCTACAGTGGACTATGGAACATGCAGCAAAGATAACTTCTCTTGTCAGCTGGAATTAGGAAAGTCCCTTTCAAGGAAGTATTATCTAAATTTAAGCTGATAAAAATAGCAGTGATTAGCCAAGTAAAGAGGAGAAGGGGGTGGGGTTTTAATGTAGTCTGTACAAGTCCAAAGACCAGGGCCAAATGGCTTCACTAGTGAACTTCACCAAATATTTATTTTTAAAAATAATGCCAATAAATAGATAAATAAAAATTTAAAAAATAATGCCAAAACTTTACAAACTCTTTCAAAAAATAAAACTATTTTTTTATTTTGAAAAAAAATTTCCAACTCATTCTAGCATCACTCTAATACCAGTATGACTCTAATATCAAAACCAAACAAAAACATTACCAGAACACTCCAGACCATTGTATCTTATGAATACATAAACAAAAATTCTCAACAAAATACCAGTAAACCAAATCCAGAATGTATATAGAGAGTTGTGATGACCAAATGGAATTTGTACCAGGAATACAAGTTTTGCTTACAATCTCAAAATCAATTAATAAAATATACCATATTAACTAAATTAAAAAAAAAAACTACATGATCATCTCAATAGGTACATTTGACAAAAATCCAATACCTGTTCATGATAAAAACACTAAACAAATAAAAATAAAAGGAAACTTCCTCAACCTGATAAAGGGCATCTATTAAATACACACAGTTTATATCAAACTTAGTAATAAAAAAAAAAAACCTGAATATCGTTACCCTAAGAGCAACACGCATCACTTCTATTCAACACTGTACTTGATGGAAGTTCTAGTCAGGACAATTAGGTGAGACAATGAAACAAAAGTCATACAGCTGGAAAGAAAGAAGTAAAGCTATCTCCCTTTACAGATGATTATCTTACATATAAAAATCTTAAGGAATCCACTAAACACCTATTAGAACTAACAAGCAAGATCAGAAAAGGTGCAAGAGAGAAGGTTAAAACATAAAAAACAATTGTATTTCCTAAACACTTGCAATAAAAATCCAAAAATAAAACTAAGAAAATAATTTGCTTACTAGAGTCAAAAATAATAAAATGTATAGCAATATATTTAACAAAGTACAAAATATCATGCTCTGAAGACTATAAAATGGTGTGAAAATCAATTAAAAATAAATTAAAGAAGTTCTAAATAAATGGAAAAAAAAAAACATCTTAGCTCTATGGATTGGAAGATTTAACATTGTTAAAATGACAACACTCCCTGATGTACAAACTAGGTATAATCTCGGTCAGAATTCTGATTGGTTACTTTGTAGGAATTGACAAACTGATCCTAAGATTAATATGGAAACTCAAGAGACACAAAATAGCTTGAACAATTACAGTTGAAACTCACACTTTCTGATTTCAAACCCTACTACAAAGCAACAATAATCAAGATACAGTGTTGCAGGCAAAGATGGAGAAGCTCTATACAGCCAGCAAAAACAAGACCGGGAGCTGACTGTGGCTCACATGAACTCCTTATTGCCAAATTCAGACTTAAATTGAAGAAAATAGGGAAAACCACTAGACCATTCAGGTATGACCTAAATCAAATCCCTTATGACTATACAGTGGAAGTGAGAAATAGATTGAAGGGACTAGATCTGATAGAGCGCCTGATGAACTATGACAGAGGTTCGTGACATTGTACAGGAGACAGGGATTAAGACCATCCCCATAGAAAAGAAATGCAAAAAGGCAAAATGGTTGTCTGAGGAGGCCTTACAAATAGCTGTGGAAAGAAGAGAAGCAAAAAGCAAAGGAGAAAAAGAAAGATATTCCCATTTGAATGCAGAGTTCCAAAGAATAGCAAGGAGAGATAAGAAAGCCTTCCTCAGTGATCAATGCAAAGAAATAGAGGAAAACAACAGAATGGGAAACACTAGAGATCTCTTCAAGAAAATTAGAGATACCAAGGGAAAATTTCATGCAAAGATGGGTTCGATAAAGGACAGAAATGATATGGACCTAACAGAAGCAGAAGATATTAAGAAGAGGTGGCAAGAATACACAGAAGGACTGTACAACAAAGATCTTCATGACCCAGATAATCACGATGGTGTGATCACTCACCTAGAGCCAGACATCCTGGAATGTGAAGTCAAGTGGGCCTTAGAAAACATCACTATGAATAAAGCTAGTGGAGGTGATGGAATTCCAGTTGAGCTATTTCAAATCTTGAAAGATGATGCTGTGAAAGTGCTGCACTCAATAAGCCAGCAAATTTGGAAAACTCAGCAGTGGCCACAGGACTGGAAAAGGTCAGTTTTCATTCCAATCCCAAAGAATGCTCAAACTACCACACAAATGCACTCATCTCACATGCTAGTAAAGTAATGCTCAAAATTCTCCAAGCCAGGCTTCAGCAATACATGAACCGTGAACTTCCAGATGTTCAAGCTGGTTTTAGAAAAGGCAGAGGAACCAAAAATCAAATTGCCAACCTCCCCTGGATCATCGAATAAAAAAGAGAGTTCCAGAAAAATATCTATTTCTGCTTTATTGACTATGCCAAAGCCTTTGACTGTGTGGATCACAATAAACTATGGAAAATTCAGAATGAGATGGGAATACCAGACCACCTGACCTGCCTCTTGAGAAACCTGTATGCAGGTCAGGAAGCAACAGTTAGAACTGGACATGGAACAACAGACTGGTTCCAAATAGGAAAAGGAGTACGTCAAGGCTGTATATTGTCACCCTGCTTATTTAACTTATATGCAGAGTACATCATGCGAAGTGCCGGGCTGGAGGAAGCACAAGGTAGAATCAAGATTGCTGGGAGAAATATCAATAACCTCAGATATGCAGACGACACCACCCTTATGGCAGAAAGTGAAGAGGAACTAAAAAGCCTCTTGATGAAAGTGAAAGAGGAGAGTGAAAAAGTTGGCTTAAAGCTCAACATTCAGAAAACTAAGATCATGGCATTTGGTCCCATCACTTCATGGGAAATAGATGGGGAAACAGTGGCAGACTTTATTTCTTGGGGCTCCAGAATCACTGCAGATAGTGACTGCAGCCATGAAATTAAAAGCCGCTTACTCTTTGGAAGGAAAGTTATGACCAACCTAGATATCATATTAAAAAGCAGAGACATGGGGGAGGAGCCAAGATGGCGGAGGAGTAGGACGGGGAGACCACTTTCTCTCCTACAAATTCATCAAAAGAATAACTGAACGCAGAGCAAACTTCGCAAAACAACTTCGGATCGCTAGCTGAGGTCATCAGGCGCCCAGAAAAGCAGCCCATTGTCTTCGAAAGGAGGTAGGACAAAATATAAAAGATAAAAAGTGAGACAAAGGAGCTAAGGACGGAGATCCGTCCCGGGAGCTCTTAGGCGGCATTGCTTGGGGTAGGGTCCGGGCCGAGTGCCCTGAGGACAATCGGAGGGAACTTCTGTGAGTTTCCAACTTGAACTGTGGGAGACCAAAAGAGAGAGAGTAAATTAACCGGCCCGAACACACTGCCGGCCGTTCGCAGAACAAAGGGACGGAGAAAGTCCCAAGAAGAGGTCGCAGGCTGCGGACCCGCCCAGCCCCGCCGGAGGCAGGAGGCAGGGGGGAGGGGAAGGTCGCGGCGAGACACAGGGCGCAGGCACCCGACCGGCGCGGGCGGGACTGGGGCTGGGGACGCAGAGGGCGGAAGGCGCGCGCACCCGACTGGCGCCAGCGGAAACTGAGACTGGGTCCGCGGAAGGGAGGGGGCGCGCCACACCTGGGTAGAGTGCGCCCACCAAGCCCCTGGCTGCCTGGACCGCTCTGACGGGGAAGGCACAGAGAGGGGGCGCAGCTTTTCCTTCCGCGCTTTTGTGGAACACCCGCGGGCTGGAACCTCGCGCAGCGCGGGGCGCGCTCCATATAGACCGGCCGGGAGCCTGAGCAGCACAGACGGAGAAAGCAGCGTCAGCCCCTCCCGGCAGCCCCAGCCCATCCCCGCGGCGCAAGCCTGTCCCCACAGCGCAAGGCCCTCCCTGCCCCGCAGAGCGACGGAACTAGCTACCTGAGTAAGAGTCCACCTCCACCCGCCTGTGTCAGGGCGGAAATGAGGCTCTGAAGAGACCGGCAAACAGAAGCCAAATAAACAAAGGGAACCGCTTCAGAAGGGACTGGTGCAACAGATTAAAATCCCTCTAGGAAACGCTGACTACACCGGAGGGGCCTGTAGATATCGAGAAGCGTAAGCTGGAACGAGGAGCTATCTGAAACTGAGCCGAACCCACACTGACCGCAACAGCTCCAGAGAAACTCCTAGATATAATTTTACTTTTTTCTCTCTTTTTTTTTTATTTATTTTATTTTTTTTTCTTTTTTTCTTTTTTTTCTTTTTTCTTTCTTCTCTTTTATTTTCCTTTAAAATCCCCTATTACTCCCCCATTACTCCTTAACTTTCATTTCCACAGACTTTTACGATTTTTTAATTAGGGGGAAAAAAAAATTTTTTTTTCTTTTTTTTCTTTTTCTTTCTTTTTTTTTCTTTTTTTCTTTCCTTTTTCTCTTCTATTTTCTATTTTTCTTTTTCTCTTATTTCTTTTAAAGTCCTCTAGTACTCCTCTACTACTCCTTAATTTTCATTTTCAATACACTATAACCTTACAAAAAAAAAAAGAAGAGAAGCCCTATTTTTAAACCGAAGATTATTCTCTCCCAATCTTGACTCTGTTTTCTACCTCAGAACACCTCTATTTCCTCCTTTCCCCTTCTCTTCCCAATCCAATTCTGTGAATCCTTGTAGGTGACTGGGCTACGGAGAACACTCTGGGAACAGACAGCTGCGTAGATCTGTCTCTCTCCTCTTGAGTCCCCCTTTTTCTCCTCCTGTTCATCTCTATCTCCCTCCTCCTTCTCCTCTTCTTCATGTAACTCTGTGAACCTCTCTGGGTGTCCCTAACGGGGGAGAATCTTTTAGCCATTAACCTAGAAGTTTTCTTATCAGGGCTGTATAGTTGGAGAAGTCCTGAGACTACAGGAAGAATAAAACTGAAATCCAGAGGCAGGAGACTTAAGCCCAAAACCTGAGAACACCAGAAAACTCCTGACTACATGGAACTTTAAGTAATAAGTGACTGTCCAAAAGCCTCCATACCTACACTGAAACCAACCACCACCCAAGAGCCAATAAGTTTTAGAGCAAGACATACCACGCAAATTCTCCAGCAATGCAGGAACATAGCCCTGAACATCAACATACAGGCTGCCCAAGGACACACCTAACACATAGACCCATCTCAAAACTCATTACTGGGCACTCCATTGCTCTCCAAAGAAAAGAAATCAAGTTCCACGCAGCAGAACACTGACGCAAGCTCCCCTAACCAGGAAATCTTGACAAGCCAATCGTCTAACCCCACCCACTGGGTTAATCCTCCACAATAAAAAGGAACCACAGACCTCCAGAATACAGAAAGCCCACTCCAGATACAGCAATCTAAACAAGATGAAAAGGCAAAGAAATACCCAACAGGTAAAGGAACATGAAAAATGCCCACCAAGTCAAACAAAAGAGGAGGAGATAGGGAATCTACCTGAAAAAGAATTTAGAATAATGATAATAAAAATGATCCAAAATCTTGAAAACAAAATGGAGTTACAGATAAATAGCCTGGAAACAAAGATTGAAAAGATTCAAGAACTGTTTAATAAAGACCTAGAAAATAAAAAAGAAGTCAAATTAAAATGAATATGCAATGAATGAGATCAAAACACTTTGGAGGGAACAAGAGTAAGAATAACGGAGGCACGAAGATAGATAAGTGAGGTAGAAAGATAAAATGTGGAAATAAATGAAGCAAGAGAGGAAAAAAGAAAAAAGGATCAAAAGAAATGAGGACTAACCTCAGGGACCTCTGGGACACCTGTGAAACGCCTCAACATTCGATCATAGGAGTTCCCGGAAGAAGAAGAAAAAAGAAAGGCCATGAGGAAAATATCGAGGAGATGAATAGCTGAAACTTCCTAAAAATGGGGAAGGAATAGCACTCCAAATCCAAGAAACCCAGTAGAGTCCAAACAGATAAACCAAGGGAAACAACCCAAGACATATTAATCAAATTAACAAAGATCAGCACAAAAGAACAAATATTAAAGCAGCAAGGGAAAAACAAAAATAACACACAAAGGGATTCCCATAAGGATAACAGCTGACCTATCAATAGAAACCCTCCAGGCCAGAAGGGAATGGCAGGACGTCCTGAAAGTAATGAAAGAGAATAACCTACAACCTAGATTACTGTACCCAGCAAGGATCTCATTCAGATATGAAGGAGAATTCAAAAGCTTTACAGATAAGCAAAAGCTGAGAGAATTCAGCACCACCAAACCAGCTCTTCAACAAATGCTAAAGGATCTTCTCTAGACAGGAAATGCAGAAAGGTTGTATAAACGTGAACCCAAAACAACAAAGTAAATGGCACGGGACCACACCTATCAATAATTACCCTAAATGTAAATGGGTTACTGCCCCAACAAAAGACAAGATTGGCTGAATGGATCAAAAACAAGACCCCTATAATATGCTGTCTACAAGAGAACCACTCAAAACAAGAGAACATATCAGACTAAAAGTGAAGGGCTGGAAAAAATATTTCATGCAAACGGAGACCAAAAGAAAGCAGGAGTTGCAATACTCATATCAGATAAAATAGACTTTCAAATAAAGGATGTGAAAAGAGACAAAGAAGGACACTACATAATGATCAAAGGATCAATCAAAGAAGAAGATATAACAATTATAAATATATATGCACCCAACATAGGAGCACCGCAATATGTACGGCAAACGCTAACGAGTATGAAAGAGGAAATTAATAGTAACACAATAATAGTGGGAGACTTTAATACCCCACTCACAACTATGGATAGATCAACTAAACAGAAAATTAACAAGGAAACACAAACTTTAAATGACACAATGGACCAGCTAGACCTGATTGATATCTATAGGACATTTCACCCCAAAACAATCAACTTCACCTTTTTCTCAAGTGCACACGGAACCTTCTCCAGAATAGATCACATCCTGGGCCATAAATCTGGTCTTGGAAAATTCAAAAAAATTGAAATCATTCCAGTCATCTTTTCTGACCACAGTGCAGTAAGATTAGATCTCAATTACAGGAAAAAAATTGTTAAAACTTCAAACATATGGAGGCTAAATAACACGCTTCTGAATAACCAACAAATCATAGAAGAAATCAAAAAAGAAATCAAAATATGTATAGAATTGAATGAAAATGAAAACACAACAACCCAAAACCTATGGGACACTGTAAAAGCAGTGCTAAGGGGAAGGTTCATAGCATTACAGGCTTACATCAAGAAACAAGAAAAAAGCCAAATAAATAACTTAACTCTACACCTAAAGCAACTAGAGAAGGAAGAAATGAAGAACCCCAGGGTTAGTAGAAGGAAAGAAATCTTAAAAATTAGGGCAGAAATAAATGCAAAAGAAACTAAAGAGACCATAGCAAAAATCAACAAAGCTAAAAGCTGGTTTTTTGAAAAAATAAACAAAATTGACAAACCATTAGCAAGACTCATTAAGAAGCAAAGAGAGAAAAACCAAATTAACAAAATTAGAAATGAAAATGGAGAGATCACAACAGACAACACTGAAATACAAAGGATCATAAGAGACTACTACCAGCAGCTCTATGCCAATAAAATGGACAACTTGGAAGAAATGGACAATTCTTAGAAAAGTATAACTTTCCAAAACTGAACCGGAAGAAATAGAAGATCTTAACAGACATCACAAGCAAGGAATCGAGAACTGTTCATCCAAAATCTTCCTCAGAAAAAGCCCAGGACAGATGGCTTCACAGCTGAATTCTTACAAAAATTTAGAGAAGAGCTAACACTATCATTACTCAAACTCTTACCAGAAATTTGCAGATGAAGGTAAGCTTCCAAACTCATTCTATGAGGCCACATCAACCCTAATTCAAAACCAACAAACGATGCCACAAAAAAGAAAACTACAGGCCATATCACTGATGAACATAGATGCAAAAATCCTTAACAAAATTCTAGCAAACAGAATCCAACAACATATTAAAAAATCATACACCACGACCAAGTGGGCTTTATCCCAGGAATGCAAGGATTCTTTAATATCCGCAAATCAATCAATGTAATACACCACAATAAAAAATTGAAAGATAAAAACCATATGATTATCTCAATAGATGCAGAGAAAGCCTTTGACAAATTCAACACTCATTTATGATTAAAACTCTCCAAAAAGCAGGAATAGAAGGAACATACCTCAACATAATAAAAGCTATATATGACAAACCCACAGCAAGCATCACCCTCATTGGTGAAAAATTGAAGGCATTTCCCCTGAAATCAGGAACAAGACAAGGGTGCCCACTCTCACCACTACTATTCAACATAGTGTTGGAAGTTTTGGCCACAGCAATCAGAGCAGAAAAAGAAGTAAAAGGAATCCAGATAGGAAAAGAAGAAGTGAAACTCTCACTGTTTGCAGATGAAATGATCCTCT